>NW_007731108.1:123219-131439 GCF_000696425.1 Galeopterus variegatus | reverse complement strand
TGATTTGATCAACATAGCTCAATGTTGAACCCCAAAAATATGTATAATCAATTTTGATTCATTAATAAAATAAATTAAAATTTAAAAAATACCAAAAAACTAAACACGCAATTACCAGTTGATCTAGCAATTGCACCCCTGCAATCATAATATCCCCAAACTGAAAACAACCTAAATATCTTTCAGTGGAGGAATGATGAAACAAAATGTGGTACATCCATAGCAGGGAATCTTACTCAGTGATAAAAATGAAGTATTAATATGTGCAACAACCTGATGAATTTCTAGAACATTATGTTGAGTGAAAAAAGCCAGTCTCAAAAGAGTACATGGGTTATCTCTATTATTTCTTGTAACTGAAAGTGTCTATGATTATTTTGAAATCAAACAGTATAACTTTCTTAAAAGTTTGGAAAATAATATAACAGACGCTTGTATACTTATTACTCAAATTTTAAAATTATTATTATTTTTTGCTTTAGATCTCCATTTTTTTTTTTTCCTTTTTGTCTTTTTTCGTGACCGGCAATGGGATTGCAACCGTCGGTGTTGCTCCCGCACCTCGCTCAGCCAGTGAGCAGCCGGTCTGTATGTGGGATCCAAACCCTCAGCGGGAGCGCCACCACGCTCCCAAGCGGGGCGCGCCACTGGGCCGGCCCTAGATCTCCATTTTTTAAAGAAAATAAAGCAATACAGATATAGTTAAAGCAGCACCCTTTCTTGAGTTAGCCCATTTCTTTCCAGAACTGAGCACAGTGTTGAATATCTCTATACATATTCTGATACTTTTGTTTCATAAGTATTGCCATAGTAACAAGTAATACTGTTTTACATGCCTTTTCAAAGATGACATAGATGTTTTCATACCATGCTATGCAGTACATACCATTGTGTAACTTACTTTTTCTTCTAAACACTAAAGTTTTGATATTTAGCTAATCTGATGCATGAATATCTAGGATCTTGATTTTGGTTTTGATTACTCTGTAACAATGATAGTAAATAATATATAATACTATGTGCCAGATACTCTTTTAAATGCTTTATATACCAACCCTTTGATCCTCTTTAAGATATATACACACTATACTATTATTGCTCCTATTTTACAGACAAGAAAAGTCAGGGACAGAGCAGTTAAGTAATTGTCCTTGGCTGTACTGTTAGTAAATGGTACAGCCTGGATTTGAACCTGAATGGTCTGTCCTATAGCTTGTGCCTCCTTCGTATAAATACCACTGCTGCATGTCTAGTGCACTGTTGATGGTTATTTAGTTTGGTTTTCATTTCTTGCTCTCACCGACTATGAATATCCTAGTTCCTCTCTCCTGTGCTGATAATACATGCACCAACAAGTGGAACTTCTCGGTTGCAGTGCATACTTAACTCAACTTTAGCAGCTATTTCCAGATTGCTATATTCAGTTTGGTTTTCATTTCTTGCTCTCACCGACTATGAATATCCTAGTTCCTGTCTCCTGTGCTGATAATACATGCACCAACAGTGGAACTTCTCGGTTGCAGTGCATACTTAACTCAACTTTAGCAGCTATTTCCAGATTGCTCTATCATGTGAAGCAATTCCATCAGCAGAATGGAAGAGTTCCTGTTTCTCCATCTATTCACCAGTACTTGATACTGTCACACTTCACAGTTTTTGCCATTTTGATGAGAATGAAATGTTAACTTGATGTTCTTTTTAAAATGTGCATTTTCTTTACTAATAAGGATGCTGAGATTCTTTTCATGTGTTTATTGGCCTTTTGATTTTCCTCTTCTGTGAATTTCCAGTACAGGTCCTTTGTGATTTGTTTTTCTATTAAGTTGTTTGTGTTTATCTTATGAGTTTATACTCATATATTATTTATTGGGAATAGTCATTAAAAATACATTCTCCCAGTCTATGGCTTGTCTTTTAATTTTGTTTATGATGTTTTATGTCATAGTGAAGATTTTAATTTCAATGATGAAAAATCTACCTGTATATATGTGTGTGCTCATACATACACACACAATATATATATACTGAATAAATATACCTTTCATGCTAAGGTTTTAAATGTTTATATCTAGAACTTTTAGATGGGTTTTTTTTTCTGTATAGATTCTTTATGGATTGTCAAATATCTCAGCACCATTTATTTTTGACTCTATCATCCACCCCACTAGCTGGAATGTTACCCCTGTTATAAACCAGGTTTCCTTCTAAGTACCTGTTGTTGTCCATTATTTCCTGGTGTTGTGACATTGTTCTGTGATAAACTCCAAAGCATTCAATATTCTCCTCTCTACTTATTAAGAAGAATATTTTATAACAAAATGAAGTCATACTTCTCAGGCTGTATAGTGACATGCTTTTTCACTTAACAACATGTCTTGGATATCCTTCCATGTGATTGGGGCATCATTTTTAATGCTTGTGGAGTATTTCTTTATTTTGGAAAGACCATGTTTTATATAATGATCTCCTACTGATGAGACCTCAGGTTGTTTCTAAAATTACAATATAAATCATATGTATTATAAGGACATATATCTTTATCCATATTTAAGATAAATTACCCATTATTTAAGATAAATTACAAAGAGTGAAACTTTGAAAGTCAAAGAGTAGATTTTTAATACTGTTACACACTGCCAAACGATTCTCTGGAAAGATTGGACCTAAGTTTCCAACAGTGGGAAATGATAAGATCACATTTATATTTTAGAAAGCTCACCTTAGTAATGATGCAGAGGAACGTATGTCACAAAAGCAGCAGAGAAATAAATGTGTTTTGGAAGATTTGAGCATCGGGGAACATGCATGTAAATGAGTATGCAAATGTTTCATGGATGTTGTAAGTGCCAAATACCACACTGCGTGCCTGGATCAGTGGGCCTCTCTCCATCCAGTCAGAAGGGCTTCAGTTAAACACCCAGACATAGCAATCACCAAAGCAACACTCAATGGCTAGAAGTTCTGTAGGCATCTTGGGCTAACTTCATTTCAGAGAAGCATATGATCCCTCCATAAGTCACCCACAAAAATAAAAGGAATAGTTACTTTGATTGTGCTATCTGATGAAACAGACTTATCTTTTAAAAGGTACCTGGCTGGCTGTTATCAAGTGGTTTTGAGAAAAGAGTTCGGAATGACCTGTGCATTTAAAAGACCATGTTTTGTTCCAGCACAGTCCAGAGCTTTGGTAAACTTGAACACACATGCTTGGGGAAGCCCAAACAACAGCTGGAAGGTTTCCTCAAACACACTTTTCTTCATTCCAAAATGGCATAGAAGCTGGGAAGGGACCCCTTTTCCCTACATCACGACACAAGGAGAGAATGGACAATTCATAAATGCACTGTCTTCTTTCTCCATTTTCAGAACTCAAAACCCAGATTCTCCCTTTCCATAATATTAAAAAGAGGGAAAGCATTTTGCATGAAAACATGTTTTAACTATATTTGTAACACTCAATAAATAAATTACAGGTTTTATATCATTCAGAGAGAGCTGCCAGTGATTTATTCAGTTATTAACTTCGCACGCTTGGGAGAATGAATTAAATGCAGGCCCGCATTGAAGGTTTGGATTATTTAGCCAGAATATGCCACTGAAAAGTTTGGGCAGCTCTGCAAGCATTTCAAATAAGTAAGGACAGTTTGGTAGAAGCCACAGAGGGCAGAGAATTCTGTCCTGTCCATTTACAGCAGCTTATAAATTCCATAAAAAAGAAAATGAATTATGCATTATTGGGTTTACATAAGGTCACCCAATGAACTTTGACCCCTCTCTTCTCTCATTTGGCTCAATTATTAGATGAAATGACAGATTTGATCTCTTTTCAAATTGTATTAGAAAGGGTCTCTTTATTTCACCCTCTAGCAGCAATCAGCTGATAGGACTAGGCAAGTGCATTAATTATGATTGATTTAGAGTGTCTATAGGGTGATTATTCTAGAATTCTACTCCTGAGCCGAAACCTTTTGACCTGTTTCAGGCCACACAGCAAATTAACCCATAAGAAGATTTAAGGGGAGACTGTTCGGACAGCAGTTTCCCTCCTGTATTTGCAATCAAAACATTTAAGACACTCTGAGCAATCCAGAGGGATTGAATTACTGAAACACTCCATGGTGAAGACATTTAACAACCTGACAACTCAGTTTAAAAACATCTCATGCATGATAACCAAAAATGGCTCTAAATTAGCCCCTAAAAGAGGAAAAGACTCCTAACTCTCTCTGCACGAAGCCAACAAGATAGCATAGAAAAAAAAAATATTTTTATGAGTTTGTGAATTTGTCACAATTGGAGTTTTAGAATAACATGTCTGTCATTGGGACATTCAATCTCCCTCTCTTCTTTCCAGCGGATTAAAAATGACAGTACTAATTAAAGAAGTAGAGAAAAGAGGCCACTGTCAGTTGCAATGTATAGACTTGAATTATAATAAGGCTCTGATGAGGTTGAGAAAGAAAAGTTGGGCGGTATCATCATTACAAATTTCCTTCTAAGTATGGAAAAGCATCCTGCAGATGAATTATATTTTAAAAGAGGTTGTTTAACCAAGATTGCTGCCTCTGAGTTATTAGATCCCAGTAGGTTGCCTAGAAGTGATGCCAACGATCAACTAACTCAGCCCTACTACTTGCCATCTAATGCCCTCACATGGTAAAGAAGAAAGAGTCTGGGTAAGGCCTACGTAAGTCCTGTCTGCAGCACTTACAAGCAGTGTGACCCAGGGCAAGTGGCTTGACCTCCCTGGTCTCTGTTCTTTTTTTTTTCATGAAGTGCAAATAATACCTATCTCATGGCAAAGTTGTGGTGAGGATTAGAGACCATGTGTGTTTAGAGGGAAAAAAAAATTTGTTGCTTTTATTTATAATCCTCCATTGCCATTTATAGAAGTAGGCCATGGAAACTAAAGACTGTTTTGTTTGCTAGGCACACACAAAATTTCTGTCCCCACACTTGAAAATAGTATTGAGAGGCAGAAGAAGATAGAAACTGGGGGAGGGCTGTGTAGCTCAGCATAGCAAAAGAAGACAGAAAAGCCAAGAAAAGAGATCTGGTAGGGAGTGGGCAGAAGAGCGAGACCAGGAGGAAATGATGTGCCTGGGAGGAGTTCTTAAGAGAAAGAATGGATACCCTGTGACATCAACCCCTTCTTCTGTCTCCAATCCAAGACCTTCAGTAAAGTCTACAATACTCACTAGTACTTGGGTATGAGTGAACTTTTCCAGATGAATGAGAAATTCTTCAGGTTTGGCAGGGGACAAAGCAGAGGCCATGGCAGATAACAGCTAGCCTATCACCCTTAATACCTGATGCTCCCATGATTACTACAGTTCTGTGGCTTTTATGCTTCTCAAAATATTTCCAGAGAAATTATCTCATTTGAGACTATAAAACAGCAAAGACACAACCACCAGATACTTGTGGGTCAGGGATGGTTTCATGTTATTTCTCTTGGCCTCAGAGTCCCCATGTGAAAATGTAGGACTGCAACCAAAAAGTCATTAAACCCTCTTTCAGCTCTGAACTCCACAGTTCTATGTCTCTGTGAGTAGTTTTCATATTTACAGAGGAAGCACTAAACTTTGTTGCTGGGAACCCAAATATTTTCAGGGACCAACCTGGTTCACATAAATGAATGAATTAGACCAGGTGCAAAACAAAAGGGAATGATAGAAATTGTGGCAAACTAGAGAATACATGAGGTTCCTTGAAAGTGTTTAAATCTAATTTTTTATAAAAGCATTGTGCAGGTCAGATTCTCCCCCCTGGGAGCCAAGTTTTGACCTTTGGCCAAAGAGGCCCAGAATGGAGTGTTTAGAACTTGGGTGCTTCTTTTATCCCCACAAGTCAGCCCATTTTTGCTTCCATACAACTGACTTATAAAGACAAAGCCAGCAGATGCATTTGTTTCTTGAGAAATCAGTTACATTCAACTGAATGATTGTGCAGCAGCCAAGCTGTCATTATCCTGAGGCCCGGTCATCAGTTATAAAGCTAATAAGTACAAGCAGCATGATGGTGGTGGTTCTCAGGCTACTCATATAGTTCTCGATGATTACTTAAGCAGGAATGCATGTGGCTTAATGAAAGCTAAAAAATAACTCAGACAAGCCTGTGGCTGAGGACTTTGCTGGGTGGCCAACATGACATAGAAAAGCTTGGAGACTGGGGGTAGAGAAGACACATTTCATAATTTGCATATGGCAGCCCCCACCTCCAGCAAGCTGATAGAGGCTTAATTCTGGTGGTTCTCTAAACTGAAAAGTAACCTGGCAAGCTGATAGAGGCTTAATTCTGGTGGTTCTCTAAACTGAAAAGTAACCTGGCCTTGCAAGAGAGTGGACAACCTCAATTCATGGCTTACTCATTACTACCATTTGGATGGGAGATTAAATGAAGAATATCTGAATAACTATGAGATGGCAGGAATCAGTACTGATAGGCTCTTGGGGGCAAAAGGGTTGAAAAGCCCCCTCCACTCTAGGAAAGAGCCAGAGCCACCATTATTAAGCTAAAGGAACTCTTTCTTGAGCAGAGGTGTCTGCATGGCCTGTTGGGGAGGGAGCAATGAAGAGGAGAGGTCTCCATCTTGAGGAGGTTTACATTCCAGGGGTGAGGAGGATGGGAGGAAAAGCCATGCAAAGTGACTATAGCTCAGGGTAAACCTAAGGTTAGAGAGGTGACTTCTCCCAAATGGCTCAGATATAGTCAGAGGAAGACTCTGTGAGAATTCTCAGAATTCACCTCTTGAGGAAGGGGCTGAGAGAGGCCAAGGTAGGGCAGCAGAGACACTGGAGGCTGAGATAAATGAGTGGCTAACTTTTATTGAGCTCCCCAAGATGCCCGGTCACATTGAAAGCATTTTACACGTGTTAACACACTTAGAACAGCATGAAAAACTTCAGAAACTGGTGCTATTATTATTCTCATTTTACAAATGAAGAAACAGAGACACCCAGGGCTGAGTCACTTGCCCAAGATCACCCAGCTAGGAAGTGTCAAAGCCAGGATAAAACCTGGCCCTTGGGCCCCCGAACCTGAGATCTTCACCACCACCCCCAGGCTGCCACTCTTAGGGTGTCAAGTTTTGTAATTGCTCAGCAGGGGAGTTTGCAAGATGGCTTGGAAGGACAGAGCCAAAGGAAAGATGCAGAAAAGCTGGATAAAGTCCAAGAGCTCAGGTGCAGGTGTGCTTGGGCAAGGGGCCATTCCAAGGAGCTAGAAGTGGGCTGGCATCCCAGAAAAGGAGGAAGCAATTCTCTAAAGATGAAACCAATTTCCACTGCCCAGGTATCATTTCTAATTCCCTGGAAGGAGCTCTGCCATGAAAATAAGTCTGTGTCCTGAGCGTGATAGTAATTAATCTTTAATAGGGGTGGAACCTTCAGAGAGGGCTGAAAAGGCCATCAGCTCTGGGAGACAATTTGCCTGAATGAGGTACTAGACTAAGAGCAAACTTCAGTGTCTGCAGAGGTGGGGAGAAGGAAAGAATGCAGGAATGAGGGGTAGGGAACACCGTAATGGGGCAAGAGAGGTGGAAAAGCCAAGAACTTTGGAAAAGAAAATCTTGTTTCAAGATTTTGCTCGAAGCTTGTGCCACACCTTGGAAATCAGTGACAATGCTGAGAGTGGAAGACAAACTGACAGCACTCAGAAAGGAGAAAGATGTGCCTCGTGAGGAAAACAGAGGCAGGAAGGACACGGGTATCAGCAGCCAGACACCAGGCGTGCAGCAGCTCGGTTCACACCTCCCGTTGCCTCCTGCCACTGGGGATGGACTTTCTCCCAATGACTTATTTATACTCCAGGTTTTAATAAGCAACTATGGCTTCTCTCTTACGTACAGTCCCATCTGAGGCTCTTGGGAATGTCAATGAAGCCCAGGAAGGTGACTTTCTGTGAAGCCATGAGGGTAAGAGAAAAGCAACAAAGTGATCTTGAGTCATGGGGAAAAGATGCGAGGTCCAAGAGATGTAGGAGCCCTGCTTTAAAGATGGATGGAAACCAGAAATTTTATACACGTGGGAAAGGTGAGGAGGGTATTTGAAGGGAGGGGAGGGAGAGACAGGGAGTAGGGGCAGTCTGTAGTGCCTTTCACTTATCAGTGGCTGTGGTGTCTTCTCTTCTTTGTTTTGGCCGAGTGTGATAGCTGCAAAGTTGGCAAGTGATCATTCCACTGGACCTACCCGAGTGCCACCAAGCTATGTTCCACCCATA
>NW_007731108.1:103344-123128 GCF_000696425.1 Galeopterus variegatus | reverse complement strand
GAGGAGGGTATTTGAAGGGAGGGGAGGGAGAGACAGGGAGTAGGGGCAGTCTGTAGTGCCTTTCACTTATCAGTGGCTGTGGTGTCTTCTCTTCTTTGTTTTGGCCGAGTGTGATAGCTGCAAAGTTGGCAAGTGATCATTCCACTGGACCTACCCGAGTGCCACCAAGCTATGTTCCACCCATACACACTGTCATACCATGGATATGCACACAACATGCAAGAACCCCAGATCCCAAATCTGCAGCGCACTTATCAGTGGCTGTGGTGTCTTCTCTTCTTTGTCTTGGCCGAGTGTGATAGCTGCAAAGTTGGCAAGTGATCATTCCACTGGACCTACCCGAGTGCCACCAAGCTATGTTCCACCCATGCACACTGTCATACCATGGATATGCACACAACATGCAAGAACCCCAGATCCCAAATCTGCAGCCCCTGCTCACTTAGACCTATCATGAGGAACCTGAGTGAGTACCTCATGCAGCACTCTTGGGAAATAAGACCAAAGCAAGCCCAGCCATTGCCTTTTCAATGGCATTCAGGAGTGGCTAAGAGGAGGGAACACACAGACTCAGTCTTCCTGTTCTCCAGGTCTGGAAAGATCTCAGCCTACAGGGGGCAGCAGATGATATAGATGATCTTCTGGTATCAGGACATGGGGAGTGCTGGGGACTGCTATCCTGAGCTCCAGAGGATTGGGGCTACCCAAGGAGGAGGAAATTCTAGATTTTTATGTGTGCAACTAGTTCTTCTAAAAACATGTTGTGGGCCAACAAAACATTTCTGCAGACCCTATCTTGTCCCCAGGCCACCATTGAGCTACATACTCTAAATAATTGCTTCAATAGGGCTATGATTATACTGCAGTAACAACCCTCAAAGCTCACTAGTCTAACATGGAAAAGTTCGTTTCTTCTTCAAGCTACATGTCCAACGTGGAGTTGGAGGTAGCCTCTCCTGGGGGCCTCTGCACATCATGGAAACACTGGGACCCAGGATGAAGGAGTCCCCATATCAACACAGTCCTTTCTGCAGAGGATTAAAGAATGTGGCAAATTATGCATTGGCTCTTAAAGCTGCCACCTGGCAAGCATCACTTTCACATACAACCATTGGCCTAACAAAACATGTGGTTGCACTCAAACTAAAGGGGGACGATAAGACACTTGGAAAGAGAATTGAAATATGGAAACTGGAATATGATTAGGAAAATTCTTTTTAGTAAAGGCCCTTACTCTTTTAAATTGAATACCATTTATTCCTAAATAAGATGTTACTTTGTAGCATCTTAAATGGCAGCACCTAAGATGTAGCATCATAAATGGTACTTTGTAGAAGTCAAGTTAACTACAAACTCACTTCCACTTCAAACCCACTTTTTTACCAGTTTAGCTGAAATGGTAAAGACAAGGAACATGGGTTACACTAAGGGGGAAGCGGGAGCCAGAAACACCCTTGGTGACCATCCTACCTACTGGGCTCCCTCTGCAGGACCTGGCTCGGTCTCCTTTCCCCAAATCCCTATCTACCAATAGGAAGAAGCCCTGCCCTCAGCCTGGTGGGGAGCTTCACTTTCCTGGATACTCTTCGAGTTATTTCCACACAAGCATGTGCATGCCCAAGCTGCTCGTGAGCCCAAAGAATCGTCCCTTGTGACGCCCCTCCTTAAACAGGCTCCAATTAGACGCCACTTAATGGCACCTCCAATTTGACTGTCTGTCCAAGATTCCACAATGCATGGGAATTCTCCCAGAGATTATTCCTATTTTTCCCATCCTCAAAACAAGGAGGGGGGAATAATGCATGATTGAAAACTAGCCACCAAATGTTAAAAAAAAAAAAAAGAAAGAAAAAATTTGCAGTTGTGTTGCTTTGAAAACTTATTGCACAGCTGGGGGCATTTAAAGAACTTAATTAACAAGCTTTGGCCGCAATGTGCCCCCTCTTTGGGAGGGGAAAAAATCACAGTTAAGATTTGTCCAATTAAATTATAGTAGAGTTGGTGGATTCAAAAGGAGAGAGAGAGAGGTTGAGAGAATGCACTTGCAATTTAAAAAGAAGATTTTTAGTTTGATGGGAGACCTATAGTCTGATTAATTTGATGCTAAGCTTTTCTGCACCGTTTCCACAAACTCATAGGCACTTAAGAATTTTTAAACCAAATGTAATTATAGGTTTTGATCATCAAGTTTTGGTTAAATAAAGTTGCTTCTTTCCTATAAAAACCAAGGATGAAATATTCTATTGTAAGAATATTTCCCTCAACCCCCTCCCCTTTTTCTTGCTTTCATAGAGAACTCCACCTTAGCCCAGAATCAGGTCCAAATTATGACTTTACTGGACCCTCCGTACTTTTGCCTTCGTGGACCACTTCCTCCATACAATCATATTAAAAATTCTATTTTGCAACTGCATTGGCATGAAGATGATTATAATCCAAGCTGGATTTATTTTTATTGTATTCATTTTATTTTCTTCTGATTTAAAAAGCAATTCAGATTAAAACATTCTCTTGGGCCCCTACAAGTACGGTAGTCCCTACCCTCCATGCCTACTGCACCTTATGGATAAGTTGGCCCTGCCCAGAATTTCCATTATGAACCAAAAGAAGGACATTAGGCGAGCTAAGAACAGGTTCAAAATAATAGTGACGACGACACAATTCATACCAATGCAATTCATATCAGCCTATGTGAAGTGCTTGTCTTTACAGCAGACCAACATCCAGTCCCCGAGCCCATGCACCCCCCACACCAAAAAAATTGTTATTCTGACATCATTGGTCTGAAAGAATACCCAGTACAGTATGCACTCTTTTGGAATGACGAGTTTTCTGCCTTTTCCTAGGTGGATGCTCAGCCAAAGACAAAAATGCGTAAGCGCAGCACAGAAAATTCATTTGTATAAGCCGGCCCCCCTACTGTGGAATTTTCAATTATATATATCTAATTATGGCTGTCAGTTGATGGATTCAGAAAAGACATTTTGGTCCCCCCCTCCTTTTTTTTGTCTTTTCGTCATCTCTTCTGTTAGAATGATTATAGCACACTTACACAACTAATTGCCTTACTGCTGATTAGTGATACAATTATGCAGACCCGGCTCCTTGTGTGAACAACCATCTGCAGAGAAAAAAAAAGTGACACTATTCAAAAACTATCCATAATTTAACCAATGTTATTCCAATGCACTGAGCCCAGACAATCGTCTAGCCTTCATATTTCATACCCACCCTGGCAAGAGGAGGTTGGGTTTTGTGTGCCCAATTCACCTCTTTAGACACACTGTGAATCAGAAAGAAAGAGGAGAGAAGAAAGTACTTCAAATGTCAACCCATAGTGGGGAATTGAAGCGTGGTTAACGTCCATTCCTCCTTTGGGTAATTTTTCTTCAAATTTTATACCACTTGGCAATTTTTTGTTTCCTTTCAAACTGCTGAGAAAGTACAGATGTTTCAACTCCCCAAAGTGGGCTCGGGTTTGCTGGTTTTTTGTGGACTGCTGTCCTCAATTCCTTTCTCTTCTTTTTCCCCATAATGTTTTAAAAAGAGAAAGAGAGAGAAAGAGAAAAAAGAAAGGGTTTTAATAGAATCGAAGGACGCAGCTGACATATGACATTTCAATAAAGTGTGTCTTTTGTTCTCTAAGGCAAAGTATACCAGACAGCCAACTCCAGAAACCTTAGGAGCCACAGGGAGACAGCAGGTGGACGGGCGGGGCAGGATGCTGTTTGCCCCAAGCAGTAAACAAAGAAAGTGCTTGGCCTTTCCCAACGTGTGAGGCAAGAGCAGCTCTGTCTCCATGAGGGAAAGAAAGCAATTTAGAGGGGTAAGAAGGTCCAAAACCATGAAGCAAAGTGCTACATTCTCCTCCAGTTTTAAAATAAGACTAGAGGCTGTCAGGGCAGAAAAAGAAAAATTCTAAGGTCTTGGGGTGGCAAGGTTCTCCTCAATTTAAATATTATGTAGAATGACTTTCTTGAGCAGAGAAGGTACTGCTCCTTCAAGAGGGACATTAAAGAAGAAATCCTAGAGAATCAGATGTCCCCGATGTACCTATTGTACCAGCAGAGGAAAAGAAGAGAAATGAGGGCTGGTCCTGAGAGCTTCATATGGAGAAGCCTCATCTCAGGTCCCAGGCAGGGGCCTTCACTTGAAGCACAACTCCTGAAACATGGGAGTTCCAGAAGCTGAGAGGCCACCCCATCATCCTAGACCTTGCAAATCAGTCTGTCCTCACTTGGGCACCCCAGCCATCTCCGTGCTTGCTTTTCTTTCATTTTCTTCTACTCGGGGCTCTGCAGAAAGGTAAAGCTTGATATTCAAGGCTATTGTTTTTAAAAGCAGAAATTTTGATCTCCTGGTCCCTCTGAACTTCCTAAAAACAGTAACTGAAGTTTGTCAGGATAATCCCCATGTGCACTCTAAAATGTAAAAGATAAACGTATGTTCAGCCAGTTTTGTTTCATTAGGTATTTTTGTGATAATAAAACCAGTAAGAGTAATTAAGAGTAGTAAATATTTTCTGAAAGCTTACATTGTGCCAGGCTCTTTTTTGTGCTTTATATTAGTTACTTCATTTTGCTCTTCACAAAACCCTCCAAGGTAGATACTGTGATGACCCCACTGTATGGAGGAGAATCCTTCAGATTAATGGAGTTAAGTAAGTCAGGACACATAGCTCATTGCTAGTAGAATGATTTGAACTAAAGCTTAGAGCTCTCCAAAGCTGGGGCTCTTAACCACCAAGCACTTTGACATCTCTTCAATGCCTTAACGAGTGTTAGTTTGTGCCCAAAGGACTTGGTAACTCTGTTAATCAGAATACTTGTTGAACAGCTAATGGAAAGAAAGAAGAAAGGAAGGAGGAAAGAGGAAGGCTGGGAGGGAGAACGGAGCAAGCTACTGCCTCGTAAAAGACGCACTGGACTTAGCATAGCTACCCCGGTGTCCTGGTTACTGCTGTCCCCCAACGGCTGAATGATTTGGGGCAAGTTGCTAGCTGTCTCCATATGTCTTCACCATAAAAACAGAGATATGGGAAAGATGAGTTTCTTCTTCCCAAAGAACCTCTCCCAGGTATTCCAGCCAACCCTGGTATCTCCTTTTCCAGTGATTGCATAGTCATCTCAGCTGGGCAACTAGTACAGCAACCTGTTACTAATTGCCCTCAGGTCCTTGATCATTCTATGGGCATCAGTCTTGTCAACCTGGCTGGAGTTTACGATCTTAGAGGACAAAGATCTTCTTTCCTCCCCCTTCTATTTTCCTCCTCCTCTCCCTCCTTCTTCCCTGTTTTGCCTATAAGGGTTCACTGAGTGTCTATTTGGGGCTTAGCACAAAGTCTGGTCCCACTTCTTCTAAATGTCCCACCAAAGTGCTGAAGCTCAATAACTAACACCAGTTGGAACTGAATACATGCTTGGTTAATTGATCAGAGGCCAAGTTCCTGCAGTTGATTTCCACAGTGATCACTCTAAAAACAGGGAAGTAAGAGCCTTTGTTGGTAGGGAAGAAGGAGTCTTTGGAGAGTGGCAACGCACATGCAGAGGACCATGTTTAAGTGTGAGTCTTTTTCTTGGAGCTTAACTTCTGGCAAAGGGGGAAAAGATCACTGATGATATAGTGTGCACGTGAGATCAGGATGAAAGTGATTCACACCTGAGTGAATTCTGAAGCATTCACCCCATTGAACCTAAGTGCCAAGGATCCAGACCCCACCAAGAGCTTAGATCTGGCCTGACGGGCAAAGTTTGATGATTAAGAAACCACGCAGAGCATTCAAGGATAAAGATCAAGTGTCAAGTTTCCCACAGCTGGATCAAGTGATTTTCTACCACAGCAAGCTTTAGTCTTGTTTGCAAAACTGTTGGATCCTCAACCTGGAGCATTCTCAACTAAGAAGAATCAGAAAGAGAGTCCCAAGCCTAGATCCTACTTTGTCTTTTTTCTTACCTAGACACAGGCCCCAGGACAGCCAGACTTGTCTGAGACATTCCTGATGCTAGGTGGCAAATCAGGTTGCTCAGTAGGGGCAAGTGGATCTCTGAATGACATAATGGTGTTTTTATGTGTTACAGATGAGAAAGGCAGAGGCAAACATGAAAGGTGTCGTCAAGACCATTTAAGTCAACTTCTCACCCAATATGGAACGACCAGCCCTCCTGGGTTTTCGTGTTTCGATTTTTTTTTTCCCTGTGTCATTCCTGGTTCAAAATAAAGAGCTTCAAGCCTGCTTCTTGATCCTTCATGTTCTTGATTTTTTTTTTTTTCCTGTGTCATTCCTGGTTCAAAATAAAGAGCTTCAAGCCTGCTTCTTGATCCTTCATGTTCTCCTTCTCTTGATGTGATACTCAATGTATCCCAGTAAACGGAGATGATGAAGCATCATCATCTCTTTATCCATCTATTGAGCCAGGCAGCAACTATCCAAACACCCATTTAACCATCTACCCAACCATCCACTCATCCATACATTCATCCAATATCAAATTGACTACTGTATACCAGGCATTAGTAGGCACAAAACTCAAAGGAAGTAATAGACACTATTCCCACCCTGAAAGAATTTGCGATCTAATGGGCATAATGACCATCTATAAATAAGCACAATAATACCGAGTAGTAAAAGATGTAACAGATCCGCTCATAGAGCTAAAATAATATATAAGATTTACTGAACACTATTTTCCCAGCCCCATGCTAAAGTTTTACATCCTTTCTCTCATTTAAACCTCACAGCAATCCTATGAGATAATTTTATAAAAATTATAATCCTGTGATTATTCTCTTCTTACACATAAAAGAATTTGTTCCACATCGCAAAGCTATGAAGAGGTAGAGTCACTCATTGAAGCTCAACAGTCTGTCTCCAGACCTTATGCAATCAACCAGGAAGCTACCTCCCTGCCAGCTGGAATTATGGATGACATGACTCCAAGAGAGTTTACCAGTTCCCTGCAGGGAAGGTAACATTTATGGTGGAGCTTAAAGGATTGTTAGATGACCAGAGAGAGAAAAGGAAGAATACTGCAGGCAGTTGGAAGACTTAGTGCAAAGGCCCATGTGTTCAGGGAGGAGCAAGCAGCTCAGTGTGACTGAAGAATAGAATGTGTGTGTGTGTGGACTATGAGACAAGAATAATAATAATAACCACTACATCTTACAGGATGCCCACTCTATTGCCTGCTATGGCTGTACATTCACTATCATTGCAATTCTTAAAATCCTCACTGGAGAAACTCAAGCTCAGAGACTTTAAATGACTTGCTCAAGATCACACAGTTCAATAAGCTAAATAAGCCTTTAAAACAAGAATGGTCTGACCCTCAAGTTAAGAGTTTGAGCTCTGAAGTTAGACTGCCTGGAATAAAATCCCAGCTCTGCCACTTACTAGTCGTGTGGCCATGAGTCACTTACTAAACCTCTCTGTGCCTCAGTTTCCTCATCTGGGTAGGGATAATAACCATCTTATTCAGCTTATCTGAGTGTTATTCCACGGACTCAATGGCATAATGCATGTGAACAACAAAACCTGATGCTTGGTATTGCACTTCATAAATATTTGCTATTATTGTCATTGTTAATTTGGGGTCCATTTGTCAGGGACATGTAAGTGTTACTTAAAACAAGAGAGACAAGTGGATGTAGATGAGAAAAAAAATTCCAAGTGGGATGTCAACAGTCACCACCAGCTGGTCAAATCCTGAGCTTGGCAGTAGAAAAGGGATAGCTTTAACCAAAGGCTTTGTCAGCTCAAAGAAGCGACAAGCTTCTCTGATGATTCTAAAACAACTCCCAAGCCCTCAATTAAATGTCTAGTGGACAGCTCTGGGGCATTTTGACCTGGGCCCAGGGATTATGTGATATGCCTCTCTGTGCCAGTCCTCAGCCTCAGATGGGGGAACATTGCCTTATGAGGAAGCCCAGGCTGCCTGGATTTTGGCTTCCTGATGAGTGAAGCCCCAAATCTTCACTTTCTTATGTATAGCTGATTCAGTTTTACCCAAGTCCCCCAACCTCCAAATGTAGGTCCAATACTCTCAAGCAACTGTGAGTTTTCTTCATCAAGTGCATTGGGCAGAAAAACGGTGCAAGGCTACTGGTATTTCCTCCATGGGAGAATGTCTTCTAAAATGCAACACATGAGTATGTGTTATGCTAATCAGCATACCCTCCGATCAAATCATGGGTCCCAAAGTTCTGTACACAGGCAGCCAGACGTAACTTGATTAGTTCATAAAGAGGGCACTTGTCTCTTGCAGCAAGTGAGGTAAAGCATTACGTTTGCTTGGCAACATCTCATTTTGGGGTTGAGACTGCCACAATCNAAGTGCATTGGGCAGAAAAACGGTGCAAGGCTACTGGTATTTCCTCCATGGGAGAATGTCTCCTAAAATGCAACACATGAGTATGTGTTATGCTAATCAGCATACCCGCCGATCAAATCATGGGTCCCAAAGTTCTGTACACAGGCAGCCAGACGTAACTTGATTAGTTCATAAAGAGGGCACTTGTCTCTTGCAGCAAATGAGGTAAAGCATTACGTTTGCTTGGCAACATCTCATTTTGGGGTTGAGACTGCCACAATCACCACACTGAGAAGACAAATCATTTTAGTTTGGTTTTCTCCAGAAGAAGCCCAGAGCCAAGGGTTAGAGTGCAGATCATTTATCAGGGAGATGCAAGAAACCCCTGCAGAGGAGCAGGGAAGTGAGCTGGGGGAGGAAAGGTGGCCAACAGAGGGTGTCTCGTAGATCCAGCTCCCATTGTCGACAACCGGTGCTCAGTCTCCTGCAGAAACTCCCAGGAATGGTGTAAAGCACAGGCCTCGGGATGCTCCCACTTGAGCTGTGAGATAGCTGGGGTGTTCATACACCAACTTCAGTCATTGAGATCTGCTTGTAGGGCTGTTAATACCCAGCACTTTGGGCCTGCTTCCCAGGCAAAATGCTTTCTGATGTGTTAGAGAAAGCCCTAGGGCATGGAGAAGCAGGGACAGTTGGAAGGCAGCTGCAGCAAGCTGGAGGGTAAGATCCCGGGGAGATCACAGAGCACCAGCAGTGCCTGCCTCACAAAGCTCCACCAGACTTCCTCCCCACCTTCTTCAGACAAAAATGTTCTGTGCCAGCTCGCTTATCCAGAGGAGAGCTGGTGAGCAGCCTCAAATATCCACTAAAGTCCCTGTGTCTTATTAACAGTAATTATTAACTCACTTCAGAGCTTTACTCAGAGCCTGTTCACTCATAGGTACAGTGTGAAACAGCACTGATACACTGTTAACAAACTTCACTGAGATTATAAGAACAAGCGAAAGGAGCAAGAAATAACAACTACCCTATGACTTAGACATTCTACTTCTGGAAAGTTATCCTACATCGTTACATATGCATATGTACAAAGACATATGAACAAGGATATTAAATGTTGTTTTGCTTGTAGCAAACAATTTAAAAAATGGAAACATCCTAAATGCCCATTAATAAGGGAATGGTTAACTAAAGGCTTTGAGACCCGGCAGGTGTTATAAAGAATGATGAAGATCTGCATGTGCTAACATGAAAAAAATTTAAGATGTAAGTGAAATAATCTTGCCATAGAATATGTAATTGTGATTCCCCATCTATGTAAAAGTCATGTGTATATAACATAAATATTATTATATATAATAACATGTATGTATGTATAGATGTATACTAAAAAGTTATATAGGTCATATCAGAATGTAATAGGGGTTATTTCTTGGCTGGGAACAGAAAGCAGTTTGAAGAGGACTTTTTTTTTGAATCAATGTATTGCTTAAATCATTAACTATGAACATGGATTCATATACTAATTGTGTAATTAAAAGCATGAGTGACAGCTAACATCTTTTCACTAATCCAAAAGACTATTTTAAAAAGCAATCGAAGCAGAAAGAACAACTAAAATTTCATAGCTGTCTACGTCATTTAGCGTGAGGGAAATGAACACATACCTTCATGTCCCCTGAGGACGTCATTACAGTCGAGCACAGAGTGATGGTGGTACTCACTCCTAGCTCAAGGAAATACTGAAATGTTGTTAGAATTTCTGTTTGAAAGGCAGCAAATTATGTGCCATGATTTAGAAAAATGTCCACTAAAAATTGGCAAAAGTACAATAATAAAGGACCTGACACTGGGTGGACTATGGTCTAGCTGTGTATGAAATTCACTTGTGCAGACCAGGAGTTTGCCCGACAGTGCCAGGTAAGTGACGGGTTTCAAAGTGAACGCCACACTACGGGCTTTCCTGAAGGTTGCAGGCTCAACTAAACAGGCAGAGTTGTATCCAGTGATCTGCTGGTAAATGTTTAACAACTGGCTCTGAGGGTGGGTGTGGGCTGGGGGGCTGACTTGCAGAGTTTCTAATTTCCATGGTATAAATACTCCCTTCGTGGTTGCTCTCAAGCTACCAGCGAGACACCAGAGAATGTGGAAATGAGGTTGGAGACACTCAGTAGCAGCACACCATTCTGCATAGCGTTTCCTCCACACAGACGCATAGATGTTAACAATTGCAACAGCATGTATAACCGGTAAAAAGTAGTAAAATAACTAGGAAGTGATAAGTTTTGAGTATTATGACCTTTGTTTTTCACATAATTCATTTAATTGTATGACAGTGTGTTTAAAAACCAGTATGCAGAATTCCTGCCATTTTGGCCATCAGCTCTCTGGAGCTGGTGCAGGCTGGCTCCAGCACACCAATCACTGTAGCAGCTCCCAGATTTCTATCTAGAACATTTCCACTGAGGATACTTCAAAAAAGGGGCCAAGTCAATGCTAATCAGAATTGTAGAAAACACCATGTTTGGCTCTAGAAATACAAACAGACAGATTGTGTTTTCGCAGCAGCATGTCGCAAGTTTTGGTAGAGAGCAGTGCTCCCTAATTCCCCCAAGCAACTTGTCTGAGCAGGAAAGATAGCAAGGAAGATAAGTTCCCTTCTAGAGGGGAAAAGATTTCACTGATGATATAGGGAGGAAATTCACACTGTCAAATGCTAAAGTGTCCTGCCTCAAAATGCTTTTGGAGCTGGGACGTTATCTCACCAGCAACCGGAATCTAATTACTGTTCTTTTGAATATATCAGAATTATTATTTTTTCCTTGATTCAGTTTTTCCAGAATTACGATCATCTTTCTAAGATCATCTTTCTAGCAATGTTATCTCACCAGCAACCGGAATCTAATTACTGTTCTTTTGAATATATCAGAATTATTAATTTTTCCTTGATTCAGTTTTTCCAGAATTACGATCATCTTTCTAAGATCATCTTTCTAGCAAAAATTTTGTGTTGGTTGTTTTTTCTACTCTGTGATCTTTATATTTACTTGAGCATTTTTTAAAGTGTGGTTATATTCTTGGCTATATAAAAATGGAGAGGTTTATAGAACAACCAAACCTAGTAATATTATGTTTCTTCATTTGTAAAATGGAAGGAAAGGGGACACTGAACCACCATGAATCACTAAGGATCATTTGAGCTCTAAAAGTGGGTGAGTTTTTGTTCCACATTTTTATGCAGTTAAAACAACGGATTGCAAGCAAGGAGAGAAAGCAGGAAGGGAAGGAGCGAGACCCCGGCACCTGGGGCATTCTCGGTGTCTGATGAATGCCAGATTTACTGCTAAAGTGAGATCGATAAATACTAACTGAATCACAGCCACGCTTGAGGCGCTAATCATTTATTTTTCCGCCCCCCAAAAGGAACACAAAACATGGAACTCAAGTCAGGCATGACCAAACCTGAAGAATTTGACTCTTCCATCCTGCTGCTAGCAGAATTCCTTGTGATTTGGGCAGACTGCAGGGGAGGCCGGGGCGATGGGGGTGGGGTGGGGGTGGGAAGAGATGCTTAATCTGGCGAGGTTTGGGGTAGGAAGGAGCCGTGGGGCCGGCCAGCTCAGTTTAGTCTTTCATGAATAAACACTCTAATTGGGGACATCACAGATAATGGGTCTGACTTCTTTCACTGGAGGGCCAGATCATGATTTGCTAATTGGATATTCCTGGGGTGGTAGAGGTGCCCTCACTGGCCCTGAGTGATTACTAGTTAATGGGGGCTTAGAAGTCCTGTTCCAGACTGATGAAGGGAGCCATGCTAAGGAAGAGGAGCCCATCACCTGTCCTGGATGCTTCAGGAAGGAAGCTCAGCATCTGGAAAGCACACAGTGGCCCCAGGTTCCAGGAACTCACCTGTGTAGCACTGATTTTTTGGGCAGGGTGCCCACCCCACTCACTACCCCAGTACTGACCACTCTTTCTCTGTGGAGTGTCTGATCCAGGACATGAAGTGCCCTCTCCAGCAGGCCTCCTTCACCACTCATCTTTGGGCTCATTCCTTTGTCCATCAAGAAGGACAAGCACTCAGAACACCAGGCTCAGGGACCAGCAAAGCATCAGGGATGGCTTTTCATATAACAGACAGAGAAAGCTGCTTCAGGGTCTCTGGACTTGAGTTGGAGAGAGGGGTATGTCACCATTGGTCAAAGATGGTGTGGTGATGAGGGATGGATGGCTTCTAGTCTGCCCCTCTACAGGGGGATAGTGGCACCCAAAGGCACAGTCACAGAGGAAGAAGGAGCCAGGACAGCAGAAGTGGGCCGATGCCTCAGCAGGGGTGCTCTAGCCAACACTTTTCTTTGGGCACAGGGCTACTGTTGGAGTCCTTGGCCTGTCTTAGCAAACTGTCTGGGGACAAAGGGAAGAGAAATTCAGGAAAAGACAGGACAAAAAAAAAAAAAAGAAAAGCAAGAGGTCTTTTTACACCAAAACACAAGTAAATTCCTTGCCCAGAAAAAAGTTCCTGTAAAATAAAGGCTATCTGCTCTGGCCAGATCGAAGAGCATACTGTGTCCCATAGAACATTTGATCTCTCTTTCTGCAAAAAAGCAAGCTTCTTTCTTTATGAAATTTATGGATAATTCAAGGTCTATAGACTCTATCTTCTGCCTAGGCACCTTAATGAGCAATAGACCTACCCAGTTAATACCTGGTCATTTGTCTTGTTTCTAGGGGACTGGACTCTTTTCCTGGACCTCAACTACTAGTCTTGTCAAAGTGTGATTTCACTAATGTGTAGAAGACTCAGGGCGTCTTGAGTAAATTGCACCTGGTAATGCAGGAGACGACACTTACTCATCAAAATTGAAGAAGCCAACCTGGGTGAAGCTTCTGCTGCCACCAGTTCCCAACATGTGATCCACACATGCACAGGTGAGACCTGACAATATGAAATTAATCTGAATCTCAAAATGTCTATGATTTATTGGATAATGTGCTAGACACTATGACTCATCAAAATTGAAGAAGCCAACCTGGGTGAAGCTTCTGCTGCCACCAGTTCCCAACATGTGATCCACACATGCACAGGTGAGACCTGACATTATGAAATTAATCTGAATCTCAAAATGTCTATGATTTATTGGATAATGTGCTAGACACTATGCTATATACTTTATCTACAGTACTTCATTTAATCTACCCAAGAGCCTGATGAGATAGGTACTGTATTCATCTCCACTTTACAAATGGGAAAACTGACTTTAACTATCCGAGGTCACACCCTGAGTAAGAGTCATTGCACCCTTCCTTGAATTTCTCCCTGTTTAATATTTCTTTTCTGAAGACAATAAACCAGATTGGTGACAGCCTGGACTCACCATGCAGAAGAGCAGGAAACTGATTTTATTTTTGCAGAAATAGTAAAAATGAATTCCTAATAAAGGGTACAGTCTGGGATTATGAACAGAAAAGGAAGACTTCTCATATGTTTTCTTATTGGTGATCTTCAAGAACTGTACCTTTTTTTTCTAGAAAAAGTTATAACCGGTCACTTTCCAGAAACTTGAAATGACCATGTTTATCATGAAGGAAGGCTTGCTGATGACCCTGGGTAAATTGTTTAAGCTCTGAAAAACTGATTTTCCCACTGCATAAAGTAAATGACCTATAGGAATAAATGTTTTTTAAGCTTCAAGAATTCTGTATGTGTCACAAGACGGGGTTTTGCTATCACCCACGTGGTACTTCCATGGTAACTAAGAGAATCTGTTAGAGAATCTGGGGTTTTTAAGTCTCATAGTTATCATGACGTGCATTTACTTTTTTCTTTCTATCTCCTTGCTTTCCCTCTCCTTGTGCTTGTCTGTTTCCTTGAGCTATCTATCTCCTGGCATCCTTGGTACAGCTCCATCTGGCTCATTTGTTATTCATGAATTAACATGTGTTTTGCATGCATTCTCCTTTGAACAACTGTTCCAAAGTACACCAGAGTATAGCAACAAAGGTCTCCACGTTTGATCGCGTTCACCATCAGTCAAAAGTGTATGAACATGTGTCACAATATAGGGGTGTTCACTTAAACATCATGCACCTCGAACAATGCACACAAATATACATTTTATAGTAAACACAAAAGTAGAAAGTAAAAAAATCTAAACAAATTAACACCATACCGTAGTAAAGGTCATTTTGGGCCAGGCTGCCTCTTTTTGTAGATCCTCAGTATCTAGGATGGTAGAGTTATTTTGGGCTTAGATGGCAGACATGGGAGAATAAATACTTGACAAACAAAAGGATCTACAACCCAAGGGTTGACAGATATACAGTGAGAGAGGAGATGAAGGAAGGCAAGCCTGGATCTTCAAGGGAGGCCAGACATCCAGACATTTATGGGAATTCTACCAATGGGTAATATCAGTTTTTTTGGTGTCACACAGTGGACTGAACCAAAGACATGTAAGGGCCAAATATGGCCCATATCCTGCACTTTGTTGTCCTACGATCTAGAAGCAACCTTTTGCACCTTGTTGAAACCCAAGTCCCTCAGGGTGATACCACATTACACTCTATTAGCTCTTTTCACCAGAGTGTGAATGAATTTGACAGGTATAGATAATGGTAGAAAAGACAGAAAACTGTAATAAGACCCAGAAAAACTAAGAGGAGAGACCCAAAAAGAGCAAACCTCAGAGATTTAGGTGCACAGGGATCCAATCCACATTTACCCTCCATCCCAGCTCCTGCTACCCCAGAGTTGGAGGGAAAGGCAGAAGCATTATCCCTTTAAAGGAAAACTTTTCTTCTGTCCCTTTGGGAAATGCTAAGTTCCCTGAACTTGTCAAGAAGCTAACAGGGCCTGCTTTTTTGTGCTCTGAACCTTGAAAGTCTCTATTTCCTCCAGGGTGACCTGGAGAAGATTAAATACCTCCTTGTATCCCCTTCAATGCCTCCCAGTCCCACCATCATCCCCTTTCTAAGACTTGTTAAGGGAGGGGCATGCAAAACACATGCTAATAAACACCTACAAATGAGCCAGATAGAGCTGGAATGAGATGTCTAGAGATAGCTCAAGGAGACAGAGACAGGCTGAGGAAGAGGGAGATACTGAGAAAAGGTGAGAAAGCAAGACACCCAGAGGCACAGACTGGAAGGGACAGCTTGCCCACCTTTGTTAGTGAAGAAAACATTTTAGGGAACAGAAAAAGTGGTCAGAGAAAATATCCTACTACTGAGCAAACTACAAGTTGAGGTTCAATATGAGTGTTACTCAATTCAATGGATATTTATTAATCCAGACTCTGCCTTGAAATAATAGTGGTTCATAACACTAAGGCATGTCCTATATGCCAAGCTTTGTTGACACATAGGAAATATCATCTAATGGATTTAACCTTCACAACATCCCTATGAGGTAGAAGCTACTATTATTATCCCGATTTTACAAATGAGAAAACTGAGGCACAAAGATGGTAAAGTCACCAGCCCAGTATCACACAGATGGTAGGAGGCAGAGCTCCAGAGCTTGCCACCTGTGCACAAGACGCCTGTACACCAGCTGCAGAGGACCCATGTTAAAACACATGGTTGACAGAGTCAACCATGCTCAAATGGAAAACCCCTTTAACATCATTCCCCCCCCCTCCCATTAACTAGTACTTAGTAGGCAGGATGGCACTGTGAAATGGTTGCTCAACTGGGAAGCGGTATGTTGGTCTATTAGCCAGTCTGGGCTTCAATTTCTAGGGAATAACTAAGGTTGTTCCCTGCTGAAGAACTCTATGGTATATGGATTAACCATCAGAGCTTAAAATGGGTTTAAAAAATTATCTCAGCATAGACAAGTAGTATTTCATATCTGTTCACTCAGGAGACTAAATGAACAGATTCCTTCCAGAAGCACTAAGATTCATCATACATGGTAAATATTTGTTTGGACAAATTTTAAATTGAGGATCATTTGATTGATAGATAATTGTTCCCAACGTCAGCTAAATATGTTCAGCTGTCGCTGCCAAATCATGAGTTGATGTTATCTTTTTTGTTTTCTTTCTTTCTCTCTCATTTTTTTTTTTTAATTCTGAACATTATTTTTTTTTTATAATCAGTTCTTAAGTTGATTTCTTCACCAAGGATAAAATACACGGTAACTTTTTATCTGAGCAACACAAGCTGTTAGAAATTCCAGAGAGAGGAATTTGGGCTGAACCCCACTAGAGCTTCAGGATACGAAGGTTTATATTCACCCTGCTCCTACCTGCTCAGCCAAACTCTGTTCCACACCCATGCTCTGCAGGAATTTCTAGTGCCTATTCCTCCTTCTTCCCTGCTTAACCTGCCCACTTTCCAGGTGAGACAATCAAGGCCCAGAGGAAAGATTGCCTTGTGATCCCTAAGGTCCTTTCCAGACCTAAAAATTTAAATATATACACATATACTCCCAGGCCTAACAGACTTAGAAGTTAGAACATGGAACAGATATATAAGTCAGGAAAGCTTCCTGGAGCTGGCCTTAAAAAAAATTAATTTGATTTTTCATAAAGAAACAGAAAGGACAAAGTATGTATCAATCTTCTCCATTAGGGATAGTGATTGGATGAGAAGAGAAATATTCTGTTTGCATTAAGCACATAGGTCTCATTCTTATTAGACCTGCTTTCTAATTTCTTTCATTCCCTGGCTCACAAGCCAGTGTTTATTTCCATGACTCCTTCACAAATGACAAATACTATTTGTACAGCTGATTAACACAGCAATCTCTATTTTAATTTACTCCTCACTTTGGGAAAAATGAGTGGCCAGAGTGGGGGAAAAAAGCTAGAATCTCTTGAAAGTAATTTGTTCAAACAGCTCTCTCAATATTTTTTTAATAATAAGTCTAAAAATCTATTATTATAGAGTAATTGCTCATCAAATTTCTTTTTAAAAGTCAAAGCAATTTTCAAATTATAAAGAACTTCTCAAATGTGTCTAGATAATTATGAGGCTGCATTTTATATAACTCCCATACCGCAGTAGGCTGCAAGGCCTGTTATAATCTTTGCCATTGGAGCCCAAGATTGCATCAACTGGTTCACGTGTAAAGTACCACGTGATACATGTTAAATACATAGCATTTCTGTTATTACAAACACATACACATGGAAATTATCTAGCAACTTCCTATAGCAACTGCTATTAGGACCGACACAAATTATATTCTTCCAGTTGAATTTTAAAGGGTGATAAAAGTACATAATAGATAAATAGATAGATGAGCTATAACTTCAACTAACTCATTCCTTGAGAAAGAGAAATAGTTAAAGTCCACTGGAGATCTAGAATCTCCAGAAATCTCCAGAAATTCTTGCTATGAGCAAAAAAGTTACCTTTGAGGCAAGACTCTTGTAACTTTTAAATCTCTCCAGAGCTTTCTCACCAAGGCTGAAAACTTGCCACAGTTTTAACCTTCCACCCAGAATCCAGGTAATTCTGATTTTTAAAAAAATGGTAGATGTCTATGTGTACATAGGAACCTGAATATCTGTGGGTTTTCCTTAAAAATTGAAATAAAGGCCAATTTTGGACTCTCTAGGGTTGTAAATTGATTCTAGGAAATACGAAGAACTAACAGAAACATTTAAGGATTGCTAACATTAGTCGCACATGCGTGTGCATGTTTTACACACATGCATGGAAGCACAGAAACACAGAGACATGGCACCCTAGTCCACTTTTTCTATTCAGCTCTCTTTAGTCTGGAGTGCTTGCACCCTGGGACCTCCTGGGCACTTCCAGGGCCCCTGGACATCTAATGGCTGCTTCCCTAGGACACCTGGGCTGAGAGGACTCCTAAAGCAGCTCAGAGAAGGGTCTGGTTCGCTTTAAACATGACTTCTTTTGTCATTATTCTCTACCCTCCAATCCAGTTGCGGCTGTGATCTGCTGCCTTTCAACTTGGAATAAAATACATTACTTATGCAGCGAATGTTTTTAATGTAACAAAGCAAAGGAATAAAAATGCCTTACAACAGTTTTATTAAAAACAAATTCCCACAGTAAATACATATACGCTCCGTCTCTGGGAGCAAAAGAGCCAAGAACATCACCGCTAAGTGCTCTGGGAAGTGCTTATAAATTACTTGAAATAAAAAACATTGTTGCCTGGACATCAGGGATGAAATGCTGCAGTTTGTAATAAATTAACACAGAACTTTACTTCCCCTCCTCGAACAAAGCAGCCATTTGTCTGAATAACCCACATTCAGCTGTGAGTTATATTTTCACAACTGCAACGGCATTCATTTGCAAATTATTCTGCAGTTTTAATGCTCAAGTTTTAAATACCTTGAGAACTAATAAATAAAGCAAAGTAGAGCAAACAGTTGGCTTGTAGTTTAAAAACTGCCCTAATTTCTGCTTTTCTTTTGGCTTTTTTCTTGTCAAAGTTTTTTTTTCTTTTCTTTTTTTTTTTTTTTTTTTTTTTTTTGTAAATGGTATAAAGTTTCTTTAAGCTACATTTTAAAAAATAAAAGGCTAAAATGTATTTGGGGGTATTCACACCACAGAGAAGTTCCCATAATTCTATTAACTGTGAAGGTATTTGGCTAGTACTCATTTCACATTTTTAAAACTTTTCTTCTACCAATACTTTAATTTAGTGACAGAATAATTTATAACTATCTTTGAGGAGTTTTCTATTGTGTGTAACTTTTGTCTGCAAGACTTGGATTTGGTTAGATTTTTTTCTCTCTCTTTCCCTCTACTAGACTTTGTCCGGAAAAAAAAAAAAATCGAAAGAAAAGTCATGTCATTTCCCTTGAATTATTTTGATTATAAAACAAAAACTCTGCAAGAAAACTCTTTTCACAACCTGCTCGGTAAAACAAAACGAACTGCTTTCCAGATCCTTGAAAGAAAAATTTGATAGAAGCATTTATAGATTCAGTTTGAGGTTTGAAGGTTATTTTCCCGGCCAAAAAAAAAAAGCCCTGTTTCCTAGTGCGGAATTACGGGCTTTGTTGGATTTCTTTTGCATTGTTTTAAGTAAGGTCCTGCGCAGGCAATATCACCGTATAAAAGTAATGCCACCATTTTCAGGAAGCGATTTGGGGAGGAAAACTCCTCAGAAGCATGTTATTTTCAGAAAAGTGCCTCATAAAATATTTTTATAAAGTAGGAGTTGAAATCATTTAAAAATCACTCTCTTTTGTAAATCTGTTTGGAGAAAGCTCTTTTGATCCCCTCTTTCTTCTGATCCTCATCTTTTATTTTGCTTAGAGGTAAACAACATTTGCCTCATTTAAACAAGGGCATTTGCCATTGTGGTTCTTAAATAGTTTCCCAGTCACCCTATGGCAATTCATCACATGGGATAAAATAAGGATACTTTGCATCCAAGACTTTTATCACCTCCCTGAAAATGTTTGTTGTTTTTTGCTTTGGGTTTTTTTTTTTTTTTTTTTTTTTTTTTTTCCCCCCCCCCCCCCCCCCCCCCCCCCC
>NW_007731108.1:82162-102618 GCF_000696425.1 Galeopterus variegatus | reverse complement strand
TTTTTTTTTTTTTTTTTTTTTTTTTTTTACTCCCTCCCTCCCCTACCCCCACCCTGAGCTGCAGGGGATTGTTTTAGGACATTTCAAAGCCTTTTGTGACTAGGGAACCAAAGTCCTGCAAAGAATGAGAAATGCTTGAATACATGCACTACAAAATACGAGATATTTCCAAATTCTCTTTTAATTAAGATGTCTAAGTAGCCATTTATTCGAGGAGAGATTTCCAAACAGTTCAAAATAAGGATGCTTAACTGCAATAGAGATCCTCCTCTCTCCGACCCTGGAGGGGGCTGTCACCTGGGGGAGATAAATGGACATTTGTAACTCCATAAAGGTCAGATGGGGAAGGGCATCCAAAACAGAGGCCAGGAGGCAGAGGTAATCATAGGACCACAGAGTTTTAAGAACACAATGGGCTTTACTTAAGAGAAAATCGCTTCTCTAGTTAGCCGGGTCATTTCTGCAAATGCATACACCTCTGTCGTTTTTAAAAATCACTCAGCGATTACTGGTTCGGTGCTATTTGATTCTCTGACCATTCAAACCTGATTAAGAGCATTTGCTTAGGCCCTAAGGTCTTCATAGCTGGCCACCCATCTGGTGTTAGGCTTGAGTCTGTGAAAATCCCTCAGCTTAGCACTGAATATTCTTTTTAAAGACGTTTAAGTAAAAGAGCTGACATTAGCATATGTTCCCCCCAAGTGTCCTGTTGAACTTTCTGCTGGGCATTACCCTACCACGGGCTTTCTGGATGTTGTCCAATGAGAGATTGGCTTGGAACTGTAAAATTAGCCATCTGCCTATTAAAAATGTAACCAGCTGCATCCGATGAAACACAGTGACTATTGAAATGAACTCATCCGGGAGAGAACTCGCATCCCCTGCTTGGACATTTTTCCAATCTACTGCTAGACTGAGACACTCCACAAGGAAAGAGGCTTCCGTCCTTGTTTGGAAGAAAACGGTATGACTCTCAAGAATGAAGAAGGCTTGTGGGTTTGTTTCGTTGCTAAAATTCTGGCATTTCTCAGGACGGCTTGGACTTTAAATGCAGAATTCTCTGTTTCTCTGCTATTTGTTTAAAGCACCTTCCTGTTGCAGGAAAAATAAAATACAAAATAAATGAGCAAACCTTTAGTATCTCTTCCTTACTTCAAAATGTTGTGTTCAAATATTCCATCCCAAATTCTGGGCATTTCTAATAAAACTTAATACCCCAGCCTAAAATACTTTAAGCAGCACAGAATAACATAAAACAGAGAGCTGAAACCATAATTATTCCTGCAAGAGCTACCATTTCAGTAGATATTAAGCATTCTATACTTACTACAAGGTCTGTTTATTAAAAATGAGAACTTTCAATAGCTTGCACTATTTTTTTCTAAAGCCTAATGGAGCATTAAAAAATAATTCATTAACTAATTAACAAAACTGTGTTTATTTACAGTATATAAAATGTTTCTATCAGGAAAATAACACACCATAATACAGTGTTGTGTTGACAGCAAAACATCTGCAGCTTAATTTAATGCATTTACTAAATGACGAGGGGAAATCAAAGGATGTTTAAACAGCTACTTCTCTGCTATGATTTTTGCTTCTCTTTGGAGGTCACAGGCACCAAGGAAAGATGCCCCATGGGAAGCGTATTTTAAAAGGTGCTCAATACAAAAATCTTTATACAATTATGGAAGGACCAGTGCAATGCATAGTTTGGACTCCGTGCCAGTTAACACAGATGGGTCTGTGCACAAGTCCTGAATCTAACCGTTTAGAAGCCACTAAGTGCTGTTAGGTTGAACGATTTGAAACTGTCTTTTTTATACATCAAAATCAGTCAAATATTGACAGCTTCATTATATTTGATCTAATATTTCCCATTTGGACTTCCTTCCTTCTCTCTTTCTCTCCCTTTCCCCACCCTCCTCTGCTTCTTTCATTCTTATTCTGCCTTGGACAGGAATTTTGCAAACATAAAAAATTAAGCTCAAAGTAAGTATGAATTGATACACTTGCCTATGAGAATATCCTATCTTTAAATGGATTTTGCTAGGTTCATTTCTCCATTCAGTCTCTCCTCTTCCCCTGCCTGAAAGTTCTCAGAAGGCAAAGGGTTTTTTGTTTGTTGGCTTGATTTCCATTTCACCACCCCAATATGAGATCCCAAGAAAATGACGTAGTAGTAACTGCACTACATACAATTCAAGTGGGTGTGTAAATCACCACCTCTCAGGAGGAAATATTGAAGTCTGGGGAAAAAGAAAAAAAAATAGCAATAATACAGGCAAATGTGATGTTTTGAAAATTTGTCCTTCATTCACTTAGACCCAAGGCTCAGAGTGATGTCAGGAATTACAAAATAAACTAGAAAAAAAAAAAAAGAAAATCAGTTTTCCTAATAATACCCAAGCATAGTCTCAGTGTCTATCTTTGTTATAAGTATGCAAATATTATAAAAATAATTTTTAAACATTTTATTTCAGCTATGCAAGGGCCATCCTTGCTGCCGTTTTACAGTAGAACCCTCCATAACCCAGCCATAAGGACATTTCTTATAGCAACTTCACCTGTTTCAGAAGCAAACGCATTTTAAGCCTTTAAAGCTGCAAAGAACAAATAGAATATATCACAGAAACTACAAGTCTGTTTAAAATTAAATTTTTTTTTCCTTTTTGTCTTTTTTACTGACCGGTAACGGGATCGCAACCCTCGGTGTCACGCCCGTACCGGGGACCGGCAACGGGATCGAAACCCTCGGTGTTGCGCCTGCACCACCCTCACCCAGTGAGCGGGAACCGGTCTCCACATGGGATCCGAACCCTTGGCGGGAGCGCCACCGCACTCCCAAGCGGCGCACTCTCCAGTGCGCCACCAGGCCGGCCCTAAATTTTTTTTTTTTTTTTTAAGGCTAGTTTAGCAAATTATACTGACTGGTCAGAATTCTTTTAGCCATGTCCTTCTGGTTATCCATGAGGGGTCATGTCATTTATATCTATTAACTAATATCTGTTGTGCAATTATATGAATATAGCCATACTGTGCTATTGTGGGATTAGCATGGTCTTTGGTTTGGGTCCCTGTAGAAGGACCAGGTTAGGGAACCATCCATGTGGACCTCATTCATTTTACCCTCCACTAGCTCCAGATCTGAGGTACACTGTTAAAGAAGGATACCAAATATTCATAACCTTGCATCAGAATTCCTCTTGATCCGGGATAGAAATTACTTAGCAAATGTGCTACCGTTCATCCTGCCTGTGACCCAAGCAGACATTGCTAGTGGATTACAGCAGTCTTTCTCACTGACTCCAGGCACAGCTGCAGAAGACTTCTCAAAACATACTACAAGTCAACCAGAATTGGCTCAACAGATGAAAACTCTTAACTAAAACTAACAGATCCACATGTAGATCAAATCCAGGACCTTAAAACAACAGGATGAATTGTTCCACCATCAATCTCTCCAGTGTGGCCTCAATTAACCAGATCCTAACTGATCAGCCCCTTCAATTAAGCAGGTTTGTTTTTCTTTTGGCTGTTCTCTATCTGTAGGAGAAAGAGATACATTAAAAAAAAAAAAAAAAAAAAAAAAAAATATTAAGGAATTATCAGGACCTACAACTTCCCAGCTATTTCCTGTGCCCAGGTCACAGTTAACCTCATCTCTTGCGCTGCCTGCACTCACCCCTACAGGCATGGACACTTGTTTCTTCCAACTCTACTTCACTCCCAGTAGACTTGGATATTGTAGAAAAAGAAAAGAAAAAATCGACTCAAAGAATTAAAACTAATACTCAAAGAATTCTCTGAAAGGATTCACAACCCCTGGTTTCATTCGCATTTGGGACCATGGAGATAATGCTCTAATCAGAGTTCAGCCAGCGCACATCCCTGCATGGGGCCTTCAATAGCTCCCCATCACCCACAAAATAGCTCCGGCACTTTTTTGTGTAAAAGACAACATGCTTTGTCGATCTTTATCTCATGCAGTCTCGTGCCTTCACACTCTCCTCCGCTCCATTATTCGACCTCTGTAAATTATTTACCTACATTGTTCTCTCAGACCCTTTGCACAGACTGTATTCTCCGCCTGGCATATGCTGTGTTCTCTGCCTGGTTAACTTCTACTTGCCCTCATGCTCCAGTTCAGGGATCAACCTCATCTGTGTGTGATCCACTCAGGCAGAGCCCATGGCTCTCTTCCCTAAGTATAATTGTACGATTTTCTTGTGAATTAGAGTGGTGATAAGCCCAGAGCCTGGAGCAAGGTTCCTGAGTTTTCAATGTTAGCTGCCACTTGCTAGCTGTGAGTCTGGAGGCAAGCCATTTATTTACCCTCTCTATGCCTTGGTTTTCTCATCTGTAAAATGGGGATAGTGGTAACAAAAGATTAAGAAGGAAAACACATGCAATGTGCTTAGAATGGCAAATAGTGTCAACAAATGTTAGTTATTCCTCTCTATGATAATCTTCAATTTCCATGTCTGGAAACCCTCCACTAAATACAGGGATCTTATCGTATTCATCTATGTACTCCTGGTTCTTAGCCTGGAGCCTGACACTGGGTAGGCACCCAGGCAAGGTTTGCTGGAACTTGCTAAATGAAGAATAAGAGAATGCAAAAGATGTAGAAATGGTGAAGAAAAAGGAAAAGGTGTAAAGAGTGGTTGAAACAGACTGGAATAAGGGTAGACAAAAAATGAAAATATAGACAAAAAAAGAACACACGCATTTTATTAATACATGTATATTATAAAAATCTAATTAAAAATACAGCTTGTTATATATTAGCCTTACTTATAGCCACTCATCAAGGGATAGTACAGAATTATTTTTATAGGAGGAAAAATCTCACTGGGCTTGTTTATTTTTCACTCCCATGGTCAGGATAGGTGGCTCAGTGAAACACAAAGCTAAATGTACGGTATTTTTTTCAATCTATACTTTGATCACCAAAAATCCAAACTAGCTCCTGCCAAGCAGGGAAAGAGTATGGATGTGAAGGGGCCTCCAGAAGGGCAGGGCCCATGGCAGCTGGAGGAGCAGCTGTTCTGAGTGTGGTCAGTGTCCCCCATTAAAGCACAGGCTCTGGAGCTAGAATGCCTCGGCTTGCATCCCTGCCACAACACTTACCAGCTGGGTGGCCCTGTCCCAGTCCCTTACCCTTTCTGTCTTCTGTTACCTTGCCTGCCTGCAAAATAAAAAAAATAATGTGGGCATGACCCCATAGGGTTGTTGTGAAGTAAAACGAGATAATCCTCATAAATCTCTAAGCACAGCACCTGGCACAAAAATATGCACTTCACAAATGTACGACTTCATTATTATTAAACAAGGCTTCTAGAAGCAGTCTTAAAGCCTTGGTTGGTGAAGCCAGGATGAAAGAAACTTTCCAGCAAGAAGAGTGGCTGCGACCTAGGAGAATAAATTTGGCATAAGTGGAAAAACGAGAGTATGAGCTCTTCTCTGTGTTTGGATTGGCTTTTAAAACAGCACAACCTCCACTAACCTTAGTCGCAACACTTCTCTGAAATGTTACTCCCAGGATTTGACATTTCCTTATTCTTCCTACTACTGTTTTCTCCTTTGTTGCTTTGAAAATATGAATTAATGACGAATACTAATGAGCCCCGTGACAAGGCGAACCTCTGTCTAGACTCCACTAATGTGGGGAGCTTGAAGCTTCATGACACTTCTAACAAGAGAAAATGTAAGGAATCCTTTTCCTGATTTCCAAACTCCCATGGCCCAAATACTTATTTTCTCCCCCTTTCCTCACATCCCACTCCTTTCTTTAAAATTTTTAAAAGAATCTTCATGAAAGCCTCATGAATGAGACTTTGAACTTGTTCATAAGATTTTATGTGTCTACCTGGAGTAGACATGAAATTGCTTTTTTTTTTAAGTACTGTTGCATTTATGAAAATCTTTCTGGATGCCTTTTTATTGTCCTTTGCTTTCTTTTCTTTCCCTTTTATTGTCTCTGATGCTATTTCATGGAGCTTGGGGATTTGTGAAGCAGCCAACTAGAGGGAACTTAAGTCACTGATACCGAACACACAGTGACTTCCTAGCTGATGCCAATTTTCCCTCCCCCTCCAATAAAAAACAGCAATATTTGTCAGCCATTGGCATCAAAGACATTTTTACGGCATAGTCTGCACCGCAATCCCAACACGATGGTAGATTTTTGAGCATTAAAAGCTCAAAGGAGAAACCGAGAAAAACTATAATATGAAGAATTTTAGAATAAAGTCATACAACTAATTTGGGTACCATAAACAACAACAACTTTCTCAGTCTATGTTAGTACTTAAATAAAGATGTTCTGTGCATTGAACAGACACTGTAGCTAGGAACAGCTTAACTGCCATTAGGGTTCTCTCTCCACCCTGAGTTCCTTTACTTGGCTGTGCTCTGCAGAGCAGAGGCCTGGACCTTAACAACAAAAGACATGCTAAAAGGAGAAGGGTGCCTGGCAAGACTCTAAGAGACCACCAAAGCCAACACAAATTAGACCTTCACTTTACTGAAGCTTGGGAGCATACTTGCTGGAAACAGGGTATTTCTCTCAAGAGGAGCTCTACTTCTGAAGATGTGGATTTAGATCCTAACTAGCACATGACCTGCATCTGTTGGTCCCATGACTCAGTTTACTTATCTGGAAAATGGGGATACTGTTAGAACCTCCTTCCTCTGGTTGTCAAAAGGATTAAATTAGATAACTGTTATATCTAAGAAAGTAGGTAAAGGACTTAGCATAGTATCTAGCTAATAGAAGCACTCAATAAGTGTTGTTGATACACACAAACAGGTCAAGTAATAAAGGAACTAAGCTACCCAGTGGCTCCTACTCTTGTAGAAGAAAACATTCTATTCAAGATTTAGCAGGAGTATGTGACTTTCTTTCCCAGGAAGCCCTGCAAGCAGGAGGTCTTCAAAATAGAGTTAGAATTGTTTCCATTGCACTGCAATTGTGCTTAGCAGTACTTCCTTGACTAGCTTGGTCATTTCAAGCACAAACAAGTTTTTCATTTACCACCCCTACCAGTTTTCTAGTAATTTTTTCATCAAATTATATGTCATCTATTAGCATACATATTTGTTCAACAACAAATTCACCCAGAACCTTCCAGTTCTGGACAGTGGTGGTAGTGGGGGGTAGGGGTGGGGCAAATAGGCTTGCAGGGACCACCGATAAAATATGAAACAGTCCCTGTCCTCAAGAAAGTAATAGGCAAAGGGGTGCCAACAGACACTTAAACAAATGACAATATCAGTGATACTTTGGTATAAAGATTAAGGATGTAGCACCTGAGCCAGACTGTCTGAGTTTAAGTCCAGGCTCCAGCAGGAAATATCTGTGTGACACTGGACAGATCTCTTGGCCTCTCTGTGCCTCACTTTTCTTATCTGTTAAATGGACACAAAAACTATACCTACCTCAAAGTATTGAATGAGTTAGTATATTTAAAACATTTAGAATAATGTCTCACACATTATAATATTATACAAATTTTACCTTAAAAAATAATAAATGGAAATTAAAATTTGGTGTTCTTACCATGGACCAAGCACTGTGTTAGGGGCTTTACACTGATTAGCTCATTTCCCCCTCATAGAGAAATGCACACACCAACCCTGGGGAAGTTTCTTGGCTTTGGCTATAAAATGGGCTTAATGAAGTACCCACCTATAAAATTGTTGAAAGGATTCAATGCGTTAATATGTGTAGAGTGATTAGGACTAGACCAGCACAAAGTAAGGGCTCCACAAAATAAGCCTTAAAACATTTAAATAGCTTGCCCAGATTCATACAGCTAATTGATTAGGGTTGAATCATGATTTAAGCCCAGGCTTTCTGTTACCACCTTACCACAGTGACTGACTCAATAGGATGAACACCCAAGTGGAGGTTTCTGTAAAGCATTGTGACAGCACAGATCCCTCAGTCCCACCTGGGAGGATCAGAGAAGTTTACACGGAGCAGATGATCTTTCTTTCTTTCTTACTTTCTTGCTCTCTTGCTTTCTTGCTTCTTATGACAATGGCAGTAGACATTCCTTTATTTTGGTTTGACGCAACAGTAATGAGTCAATGCACACTAAAAATGTTACAAGCTCTTTTGGATCAAGAGAAACAACTGTTTATCATAGTCCAAGATGTACTCACCTATCACATGATCACACAGGACTGTAACTGGCTTCGGTCATGGCTGGTTTGACTCTGCCTGAAGCAAAAGGAAAGCAAATGTGGTTAATTAAGAGTGCAGGGAATGTTTAGACTGTGTGCAACTGATACCCTAGCCATCGTCTCCATGTTTTCCTGGAGATGGAATTCTGCACACAACTCAATTATTACTATACTTCCTAAATTCCTTCCGGATATTGTCAGGGAGAGACTTGAGGGGAAGGACTTGGCACTTTTAGAATTATCCTGGTGGCAAGATTAAGGAATGTTGACTGATGAGAAATGACAAGTAGTAATTCCCAAATTATGCTTCTATTTATACTTTAATTATAACATTGCAGGAAGAGACCAAGACTTGTGTCCCTTCATGGCCTCCATAGAACTGGGCATAGTGGCTCTCACATAGATGACGCCCATAAAGCAGTGGTGAACCCAGGGGTGAAACAGAATGAGACTTTATCTTATCTTTGATAGAACAACAGAGATCTCTCTTGGCTCTTTGCTGAAAGATCCCAAAATAAAAACACACTTATGAAGTATGGTTTTCTTTACTGATGGCTTATAAGTTGAGCAGAACCTATTGGATAAACACACCCCGAAGTTGTTTTTGAACTCTAAATAAAGGACAATTCACCCTCCTGCTAATTGTTCTTTTGGTTTCAGAAACCAACCAGTCGGCACAAGACACTAAAACATAATGTTCCCAGTTAGAGCTCATTACAGAGATTCTCTACAAGTACAATCCTAAAGAAAGTGCCTCTCCCCGAGCAGGTGTGGAGTGACAGTAGTTCCACAAACTCTTCCAAGAAATAAGGGTGCTTGTTTCAGTGAGTACAGAAATACTGTGATAATAATCCATTCTTGGAGATTCACAACGCACCTTATTTTGTTAAAGCATCTGCAACAACAACAAAACTTATCCAATTGTGTTTAACACAATGACCTCCAAATATGTTTGGCCATAGAACTCTAAAGCATATGTTTATATAATAAACATACACTTTAACTTATGTCTATATCACGTCTATATGTATATCTATAGAGAGGTGGATATATATCTTGAAGACATGGTTTCTAATACAACGTATGTAACGAAATGCTGGTCTTGGATGCATTGTGTTGGTTGTGTTGAAGCTGAGCCTGAGTCACAGGTGAGTGAGACTCTGACCTCCAAGTAGCCACATGCATGATTTGATGCCTGTGGGAGGCTTTGACTGGAGAGAAGATCATGGCTACAGTAGAAAGGAGAAAGTCCAGGTACAGAAATCAGTGGGAGGGGCCGGCCCGGTGGCGCACTGGAGAGTGCGCCGCTTGGGAGCGCAGCAGCGCTCCCGCTGAGGGTTCGGATCCCATGTGGAGACTGGTTCCCGCTCACTGGCTGAGCGCGGTGCAGGCACAACACCGAGGGTTGCGATCCCGTTGCCAGTCAGTAAAAAAAAAAGACAGAAATCAGTGGGAGTTTGAACATGATGAAATCGTAGGAAAATGGCAAGACTTGATTTGTAACTAGCTCCAGTAACATGCTTTGTACCTAGCACTGGTCTGGATGGAGTGAAACAAGAACACTGAACAACCAGTGAAATGCAAGGAATTTGATTGAATCCTGGATTTAAAAAAAAAAAAAAAAATCAAAAGGTTGGATTTAAAAAAAAAAAAAAAATCAAAAGGTCAGTTTTTTGTTTTTGGTTTTTTTTAATTTGAAACTTCAGTATGGACCACATGTTTCATAATGTTATTAAATTAATGATTTTCTTAGATATGGTAATGGTGTTCTGGTTGAAGAGGAGAATGTCCTTATCCCTGGGTGATGCCAGCTGAAGTATTTAGCTGGGGCTGGGGGTTGTATCATGATGTCTCCAAATTATTTTTGGATGGGTGTGTGTGTGGGCATGTGTAGAGAGAGAGATGTAGTTTGTATACTAAGATGGTAACAGTTGATGAATCTAGATAAAGATATATGGTCATTTGTTATATTGTTTTCAACTTTCCTGTGGATTCAAAAACTTTTGAATTAAGAAACTACTTTTTAAAAAGAAAAGTTTACAAAAAAAATAGCAAAGAAAAAAGTGACGAAATAATCCTTATGCAAAGCTGTACAGCTTTCTTTAGCCCAGGTTTTCTGGTACAATTATCTCTTCTTTACAATGTGGCTCATGCAGGTATTTTATATCCTTCTTAAGAAATAGTGAAAGGCTCTAAATGAGTATCATTCCCTCTGCTCTTCCCTTTAATAAATGTTTCTGCTCTCTCAAACAGCTCAGCCGATCAGAAGACTCTTTCTTGCCCTTCCTGAAGAATACTTCCATCGCCAGGCTGAGAAGTTTCTCTGGGACTGAGAGGCTGACCTTGCACATGATAAAGAGCTAAGAGATGCTCCTGAGCATAGTCCAGGCATGGATTTCAAATTCAGCATTTCAACACCAGATTAAGTCAGCCCAACTGACCTCTGGATGTTTCAAAGAATTCGTGTTGAAAGGGTTCATCCCTGAGTCTCATGACAAAACCCCATCCCCATCCACACTGTGAAAATGTTCCTAGAATGTCCTCCTGGATGCCCCCATGTCTGAACATGTGACCTTTGTGCCACAGTTGAAAGGGACTTGGGTAGATTTTCCAGAGGAGTAAGACCACGGGTTAGACTCAAGGTCACGGAAAGAAAGGCTGAAGGACACAGAGACATCGACCTAAAGAAGATAAGCTTTGTGCAACATGCAAGCCCTCCTTCCAAGTGTCTACAATGCTAACGTGTACAATAGGAACAAGATGAGTTCTCTGTAGCTCCAGTTAAATGTAGAGACAGGTCAGTTTTGGCCCAAGAATAAGGAAGAGTGTTTTGAAAGCATGTGGCCAAAGATGGAATGGTGTGATGCTTCTGCAGGAAGTGAGCTCCCCATCAAAGGAGGTATGAAAATGAAGGCTATGACTACTGGGCGAAGGACTATTTTAGAGATAACTCATGCATCAACCAAGATCCCTTCCGTCCAGCTCATATTTTCCTTTTCTTTAATTTCCCATGACAGTCTCCTTGAAATAGGACTGAAGGCAATAATGCTGGTTCCTAAAAAGCCTGCCCTCTGCATGGGCTGCATCGTTGGCTATTGGGAATAGCTTGAAGCAGACCTGTGGAAGCCTGTCACCGGCACAGCAGGGTGGGAACAGGAGGCTCAGGTGCCTCTCGGGGAGCCTTCTCACCTTCCATAATGGTCTTTGTACATCGCTCCCTGTGATCACCAGGTACCTTAGACAGCCTGCTGAAAAGAATTCAGAGGCTCTCAAACTCCCAGCGGGAAAACCTTGGAGCCCTGTTGTTGGAAATAGCTCCCAACCTGCATCTCAGGCAGGTATTTTTAGGTTCTGTCTTGAAGACACAGAAACTTTCATACATTTCAGCTTCTTTGTCTGGAGTCACTGCAACCCCAGACATGTCATTGAAAGGGGGTATAATTGTGGTCTCCTCCACCCACCAATCTGAGCGAGCCTGAAAGAGCTTCCTGCTGTGCAGCAGAGAGGATGGAGAGCCTTTTCTGGCAAGGGAAAGTCAAAATGGATTTTTTAAAATAATAATATGTTGATCAAGAAGAGAAAAAGAAATCTATTGAGGAGAGGGGGCTCTGCACTGGAGCTGGTATGGAGAGGAAGTTTATCTATTATTCTAAAACCTGGTCTTGGTTCTCCTTTGCAAGCTGCAGAATTCAAGCTTGGAGGAGCTAACGTCTCATATTTGAGGACAGGAAATAAAGAGGCTTGGAATCATTTGAGTTAGATCAATGGCTGTTATTAATACGAGGCTCTCTGAGGAATAATTATAACTGTCAATCACTGGGCATAGCCTGACATTAAAAGGAGAAATAGGAAAGAAACCAAAATGACATAGGGCAGATATGGAATTGACAAGGGTCATTCTGATGGTGTGTTGGAGCTCGGAGAAGGGGTGTTTGAGTTCCTGGGGGGAGGTGGCAACTATTTCACCACAAAGGTGACATAGGGCTATGTTTTCTGGGCTCAGGGAGAACTGTCTCAGGGGCTGATGTTCTAACTGTACTGTGACTGAGCCCAAATGTCCAAGAGGCCACTAGGTGTCTGAAGTTCACATGACCATGAAAACAATATTCATCGTCACCCACGAAAATGTTGCAGACCTCCCTGTCATCAGGGTGTTTTTTTTTTTTGGTTTGTTTTCTTTTACACTTGTTTTTAATTGACAGATAACCTTGTATGCTTTTATTGTGTAAAACATGATGTTTTGAAGTCTATATAAGTTGTGGAATGGTTAAATCTAGATAATTAATCAATTCATTACCTCATACAGTTACTACTTTTCATCAGTGGGTTTTGATATCAGACAGCCAAGAAAAGCTGATTGAAGTGAAGGGTGCAGGTGGAATTGGTTTAACTAAATAGAGGCTGGGCCTTTTCCATAAAAGTGAAATGGTACAGCAATTGCCCACAAGATCCAGAAAGAAGATGAGCAATCATCAATAGTCTAAGCTTAACTTGATTGGAAAGCAAACACCTACTCCAGGAATAGGACTTAAGGGGGCTCAGAGAACAACCAGAATATCTGCATGAAGGTTTTATGAAAGTTTCCCTCAAGAGCTCCTCCGTCATCAGAAGCCAAAGTCCAGTTTATGTGGACTAGGGACAGGAGCAGCTTTGCAGGGCCCTGTGCAAAATGAACATGCAGAGCCCCATGTTCAAAAATGATCTAAGAATTCCAAGGGGACGACGGCAGGGCGCTAAAGCAAATGCAGGGCCCTTCCAAAACTGGGGCCTCGTGCAGCTGCACAGGGCACACCCTGTGAAGCCTCCTCTGACTGGAGTAAATCCCTACCTGATGGTGGCTGAGATCAGCAGCATTAGGAGGTGTGGGGCATAATTCACACCGCAAAGAGACTCTGTAGACGTTATTGGAACAACTGGTAAAAAGGTAAATGGATTTTTTTAAGTAATAATATGTTGATCAAGAATAGAAAAAGATCTGTTGAGGAGAGAGGGCTCTGAATTGGGGCATATGAGCCCAGTGGGTATGCTTCTAAAAGGTCATGTTGCCCCTCGGGACTCAATATTTAATACATGGCACTTAATCCAGAAATCACCTTATCCTAGTCAGGCTTCAAATTTCTCTCTCTCTCTCTCTCTCTCTTTCTCTCTCTCTCTGTCTCTCTCTCTCTCTCTCTGTGTGTGTCAAAAACACACACACACAAAACAAACCCATACTTGCCAGTATTTACTGAGTACTTACTATGTGAAAGTTTTGGTGCTAAAAGTTTTTACGTGATCTTAATAACTATCATACAAAGTATTTAAAGATGAGTGGCTGAGGCTTCCTGGGTTTAGCTGTCTGGCTCAAGGATCTAAGATACTGGGTGGGCAGAGTCTGAATTCTGAGTTCTGACCGAGATTCTTAACCACTAGGCAACACTCCCTTCTTTGGAAAGCACTTTCGCACTTTCCTTTTATGACAACTATATGAAGCTGTTTTTCCCACTTGACAATGAAGGGGAGAGAGGTTAAGCCACTCTGAAAGTCACTTGGAAAATCAGTGGACAAATCAGATCTGACCATAGCCCTGACTCACAGATTTGTCATTGACTGAAGGAAAGGAAAAGGCCCTGAACACCCCTGGGCATTCATACAGCTGCACTAAGGACCCAGAGTTGGCAGGGACCTCAGTATGTCACCTGCCCCACACCTTCTGACAGGGTACGAACAGAGCCAGGCACACAGACCAAGAGAAACAAACTGAAAAGCCTAGGGGAAGAGACCACCCCACAAATACCTGTAAAATCTTTTTAGGCTCAAACTGTGTTTTGTGACAGCCAGAAGAAAGAAAGAAAAAAAAAGAGAGAGAGAGAGACCTGGCCCAAGCAGGTTGTAAAAGTTCAGAGCTGAGCAGAAAAGTGATTTCATGCTAACTTTTTTTATAAAAAGCAGAAAAGCATAAAGGGAAAGTTAATTAAATCATAACTTAGTTGCTGAGAAAACTTTGCTCCTGGTTGGAAGGAAATTACCTTGGGGTTGAAAAATAAAAGCTATATAGAGTGGGGGAACATGATGCAGCTTATTTTAACAATTTGTCTGTATTCTGCCCTGGTGGGAGAGATCAAGGAGTAAAGAGTTATAAGGGAGAGGGGCCTGAGGATCCCCCCACCCCAGGATTCATAAGCAGCTCTCCATGAATGGAACCCAGCAGAAGCCAACTCAGCATTAACCCAGGAGCGGGCAGGAGCCTCCCAGAGGCGAATGGGAAGCAGGACTGGCCTGTGACCCTAGGGTTTCAGCACCTACCAGATGTGAGAAGTCTTCCGCAATGTTTTGCTAGAACTTCTGTCTGCTTTGGACATCTCTGTCAGTCCCCAAGAGCTTCTCAAAGGCAGGAATTATTGTTTTTGTCATCTCTGTATCCCTTAGTGTTTTACCTGGCACGCAGGAGTCTTGATAAGTTGAATTGGCAAGAGCTGGGTTAGTGGAGGAAGGTGTTTTTTGAGATCCAACTATTTCTGTTCCTTTAAATCTTGCTCTCTTGGGGCCGGCCCAGTGGCGCACTGCTACAGTGCGCCGCTTGGGAAGCGTGGCAGCGCTCCCGCCGAGGGTTCGGGTTCCCGCTCACTGGCTGAGCGAGGTGCGGGCGCGACACCGAGGGTTGCGATCCCATTGCCGGTCCCCATTGCCGGTCCCGGCCTGGTACGGGCGCGACACTGAGGGTTGCGATCCGTTGCCGGACACGAAAAAAAAAAAAAAGATAAATCTTGCTCTCTTAAATCTTATATATTTTGACTTCCATTTGTAGGCTGAAAAGAGCTACTTGAGATTTTTAATGACACTGCCATTTTAATGAAACATCATGCACATATAGAATAAGAAAGAAACATGTGCTGCACTGTGCATTCTTCCTACATCTCCTGATTGTCTATGCCTGGAGGAAGAAAAAAAAACTATATCCTTGGACTATAGCAGTACCATTGCCCTGATAGCAGCCTCTGAAATATTAAGCATGGCTCTTACTTGTTTCAATATGTGCTTTAAGCAATCCCCCAAAATGAAATACAGTAAATAAGAGCAAATGTCACCACCATCTTTAATTTTAAGTTCCAGACTATTTCAAAGATGTTAAGTAAAAATTATGCCCTAATATTTACTGTCAGGGGCCCTTCTCTATAACTGTGTCTATTCCTGTTCATTCCAATAAAGCTACTGGCTTCATTTAAGACACACATTTTTAGTAAGAAACTCATGTGCGAGATGGTAGGTCTCTGCACCTAGGCTGGTGGGTCTCCACTGTCAAAGGTGAGTTTCTTACTCTCGAGCTCAGCAGTTCCAAGTGAGTTATGCCCTGTAGGCTGATTCTAGTTGCCAGACACTTTCAGCCATGAAAACAGCCAGGCAGAAGGGATCCAAATGGGTGCCTGGTTTCACCCCAACATATACCACCTCCCCCAGTGAGTGACTGGTAGATCCTCCCAACACTTACTCTTCCATTCCAGTTGGGGAGGATCAGTACAAAAGAAAAAGAAAGTGGGGAGCAGGAAGAGAGGGCAGCCCAGCATGCATGACTAAATATCAGGTTGTACAGGAGAGTTATAATTAAAGTTCAAGATGACAGATAACTATAAAATCAGATGGGTTCCTTTCCACATGGAAGGAAAACATAATGTTGTCGTCCAACCCAAGCTTTTTTTGTAAATTGAAATTATAGTTTTATTTGGAGCTATTTTTAAAGGTCCATTAATTAAAAATTGGAAGCCATGCCAATGCAACGAATACCATAAAAGGTATTAGATTTAATGATCACCAAGGTTTATAATTAAAAGACGATGTTATCTGAATATCAAATGCTCTAAATTCGTGTTTGATTTTATTGAAAATAAACAAATTCAGGGGCAAAAAAAATAGAAAAGATATGTGCAAAATGTAATGATAATGGTTGACTTCTAAACAGCCAAGGAAATTATAGTCATCATGTGTGGGAAAAGAACAAACACCTCTTAATTGCATTTCATTATAACGTACCTTTCTCTGCTCAGTTGTATATATTAATTATAAAAATCGTGTTGCAGAGCAGAGAGGCTCTACAATAGTTTTTTCCCCCTTCCTCCCTTCACTCTGTCTGAAGCAGGATGCAAGAACAATATCATCTGTCATCTGCAGAAAGAGCTTTCAAAGACAAAATCATAAAAAGAATGAAAGGCTATTATATAAAAAAGAAAAAAATGCTTTGATTTCACAGATTTTCTACTTATTAATGTTTAAGGTTATCTGTTCTTTTAGAAAAGTATCTTCTCATATTGTTTTGTATGTATATGTTCAGGTAACATCATTTTTTGATAACTGTATCACATGGCATATGCATTACGTAGATAATTGTTAATGGAAAGGGGGAGTGGGCAGGAAGAAGTATTATTATGGAAAGATGCCATGCAGGACTTGAAGAATTTCCTAAAATAAGGCAAAGTAGGAAAGTGATAGGTTGGATTTGAGGCCATTTCTTTGATGAGGATAACCATCTGCTTTATCTCTACTCAGGGCAATTACCGAGGTAATGAACTTCTATTACAACAAGAAAGACCCCATGTAGGCACTCCAAGGACTTTCAGACTGCCAGAGTCTGAGGTGATGGAATGGGTAAGCCAAAGTGGCAATAGGAATTCTGCTTTATTAGAAATCTGTCTGAACAGGTGAGATCCGTCTGTTTGACAAGGGTTAAAGTATGATTCTAGGGAGAGCTATGGATCATAACCTGGGTTTGAGGAGATATATGTCAATAATGGCAGTTTTCCAGGCAGAGGTCCATAACTTACCAGGTTCTTGGCTGAATCTGTAACTCAGAAAGGCTTAGGTAACAACTGTAGCCTAGGCTCTTGGTACTCAATGTGTGGTCCACGGATCAGTAGCATTGGCACCACCTGGGAGCTTGTTGAAAATGCAAAATCTTGGGTCCCACCCCAGACCTGAAGAATCAGAATCAACATTGAAGCAAGATCCTCCTCGGGTGATCCATGTGTGCTTTAAAATGTGAGACGTGCTGACGTAGATGACTCAGAGAGGATGATCCATGCCCATCTGTGGTTCTGGAGAGTCCCAGCTGCTTCTCCATCCACGGATGTGGGTCACACAGGCTCAGGTTCAATTCTAGGCTCGATCATTGACTGGCTGTGTGATCTTAGCCCTTATGGAGGTAAGCTCAATCAATACCTTCCTCATATGAGTGTTGTGAACTTAAATGAGATAATGTGTGTAAAGCATTTCATAGAATGCCTGGCACATAGGAATCATCCATAACCGTTATTATTTTTATAAATTTCCTGGGTTGTTGTTGTTTTTTTTCAGATTCTAGAAATTATCCATGACATCAGAAATGTTAGCATCTACAAGTCTAGAACAGTGGTTCTCAACTAGGGGCAGTTTTGCAAATCCCTCCACCCCTCCCACCCTGGGGCATGTTTGGAAATGTCTGCAGATATTTTTGATTGTCATAACTGTGGGAAGGATACTACTGGCATTTCATGAGTAGAGACAAGGAATGCTGCTAAATATCCTAGTGTGCACATGACAACCCCTCACCAAAAGGGTTATCTGGCCCAAAAAGGTCAATAGTGCTGAAGTTGAAAAACTCTGATCCAAAACAAGAGCATGAAAAACTGACTTGGTCAGGTCTGGAGCCCATATTAGGATTCTATGAATACTTGAGAGGTCACTAGTCACTTTAGCTTTTAAACTGAAAAAGCAAAATGAAATTTCCACCTTGTAACATGTAAAAATCAGAGTAAGGCTCCTGCAGGGATTCTAACCCTGTGAAGAAGGCAAGCAGTAACCAAGTGACCTATCAAAATTGCATCCCCTCTTACCCCACCTGGACAGCCACATCTCAGCACGCTTTCGTTCTCAGTAATTATTGCTCGTTTATTATGTTCTGGATTCTGCTTTGCCTTGATAGGAGACATTGATAGGAGATCTCTCATCTGCCTGTATCCTTGATGCCTGGTCCCATGCCTGGCACAGATAGGAGCTTCCAAAACATTTGTTAAATAAGTAAATTTAAGGCAAGCCTGCCTCATGGATACTGGTGAAACACATCAGGCAGTTTAGCATACCTGTTCTACTAAACCCTGTACCTCTTTTTAAAGACTTGAGACAAAAATAGAATAAAACCTTGAGTTTTGGCTTTCACAAGGATTCCCAGGATAAGCAGATGTACTTTCACCCATGAGCAGCACAGCAGCTTGGTAAAAATAGCAGGCTTTAGTGCTTTTATTTTTTAAAAAAGAAAGTTGATGAACTCTAAGGTCAGGCAGAGCTGGGTCTAAATTAACCTCACCATTTACTAACTATGTGACTTTGACAACTTGAAGCCTTAGTGTTCTCATCTTTAAAATGGGACTAGTCATTAAAATGACTGCTGAAGGTATTCTGAGAACATGATCACACAACCAATATTCAACAAGTATTAACTGTGGGTCTCCTGTGTGTAGAACACTGTGCCAGGTGCTGCTGGTACATACAAGCCTGGCATAGGGTGAGTACTTAGCACTAGCCACAGCTAGAACACACACTGTCGATTGCTGTCAGGCACTGGGTCATGAAGTGCCCCACAGGGATTTCTGCCTTCTGCAGCTCATCACCACCACTTGGGCAAGAGTTGTGGTGACTTAGAGATCACGCCTTCTTGCTGCCCACTGGTGTTGGCTTAGTAAAAAGAATCAAAGAATGGTTTAAAATAATCGAAGTCAGCAAATTAAAGTATCCTTTGCCAACTCTTTAAAATTAGGTGGGGAGGACACATCAAAGTAGCCTAGGAAAATAAATTACTGCCTTAGGAAATTGAAGAGCAGTGTTTGTGAAAGATATTTATCACTGTGTTAGCTACATAATATCTGAAAAGTAGACCCGACCTAAATATCCAAGAATATGAGGAATCATTTGGGAAATTAGAAAAGGCAATGGAATAAAATTCTTGTTTAGCTATTAAAAATTAAAATTACACAAATCTATGTAAAATATACCTCGAAAAAAGTATATGTACATAACGCCTACATGATAATCTAGCTCTTTGATCAATTTATTCAAGAAAAAAATGCAAGAAATAAAGTTATATCATAGTGATAGATTGTGTGCTCTTTATTTTTTATTCAAAATCTTTAATGCCGCTAAAATCTTTTTCCGGTTAAAAAATATCAATAATAAGAATTAAATATTTTAGTGCTGGATTAATGACTAAGGATTTTTCCTATTTTGGAAAAAAAAATACTCTAAGAAAGGTTCCAGAAGGGAAGTAATAAACAAAAACACATTGGAAAAATTAAATATGGCCAGTGGGTAAACTGTAATTCCCTAGTGCCTAACAGTTTGAAACAGAATGTTATGCAGATGGTCATTTGCATGCTTAACTAGAGGATGCAGCAGGTACTCTATTTGGGAATGAAAAAAGGAATAGGTTGCCTTTGAAAATGGAGATTCTCTGGGTAAGTTTTAATCTCTCCTCAAACTTAAGTCCTCTTTGTATGACGAGATGCTGGACTATGACTACTTCCCAACAGAGCAAATCAAAATGTTCGATGCTCACGCATTGGGTTCAGAAAGACCCATCTCCAAATCCCTGTTCCACCTCTTCCTTGCTGTTTGACTTTGGGCAAAGTGCTTAACTTCTTTGAACTTCTATTTCGTCATCTGCAAAATGGAAATCATACTCCCCATTCATAGGACTGTTTTGAGGATTCAGTGATACACACAAAACACTTAACGTAGATAAGTGCTCAGTAAGTATCTGTTAATTACAGTATTAATATTACTATTCTCATATAATGTTCTCACACTCCATTTCATTCCTCTCTGTGAGCCCGGTCATGGGCCAGGCTGTCTGGGGCGTTTGGATGAAGAGCTCTTTGTTGGTTTTATCCTCCACACCAAAACTCAAACCCCCATCCTCTGAGTTCCTTCCCATTGTAATTGCTGCTCCCTACACTGTGATGGCTGTGTCTTTCCCGTTTGGTAGCTGATACATCAATCAAAAGGTGTTTTTGTAATGTAGTGATTTGGGGGTTGCGTTAAGTGCCTGATGGAATGTGTGACACTAACAGCTCCCCTGGGGATGGGGAGTAGAATTAGATAATTGCTGCTCCCTGCACTGTGATGGCTGTGTCTTTCCCGTTTGGTAGCTGATACATCAATCAAAAGGTGTTTTTGTAATGTAGTGATTTGGGGGTTGCATTAAGTGCCTGATGGAATGTGTGACACTAACAGCTCCCCTGGGGATGGGGAGTAGAATTAGA
>NW_007731108.1:75731-81975 GCF_000696425.1 Galeopterus variegatus | reverse complement strand
AATTGCTGCTCCCTACACTGTGATGGCTGTGTCTTTCCCGTTTGGTAGCTGATACATCAATCAAAAGGTGTTTTTGTAATGTAGTGATTTGGGGGTTGCGTTAAGTGCCTGATGGAATGTGTGACACTAACAGCTCCCCTGGGGATGGGGAGTAGAATTAGATGCAATTGCCACAGGATGTTCTCCTGGGGTTCCTAACCCAAATCTATCCAGGATAACCATGAAGTAAGCTGGGCAAATGCATTCCCAGCCTAGTTTTGGTTTCCATTGTAATGGTTGGTTGGGGACCAATATTGCAACAATCCTGTTTGCACATATCCACAGCCTTGCTCCCAATCCCTAACCTATGCTGCTTTCCCTTCTTCCTCTCTTTCTGCCTATGATTCCTGTTGAAAACTTATCTGACCCCTATCAAAGAAAGCCCTGTTCACTAAAGGGCAGGTTGAGTTCTCCTATCAGTATATTCCTGGCAATGACTTGATGTGTGCTAACAGTATATTGAGCAACCTCGCTGCAGAAAACATTTGGATTTTAAAAGTGGGATTCCCCAAAATAATCTGCAATTCCTGTGGATTATTGGCTGTCTACTGGGTGCTGAGCCCAGTACCAGAGGCTGCTAGGTGTGATTAAAAATGAGAAGGGTGTGGGTATAAATATTAACGAGCACCATCCAGACTTAAGGATCTCCAGTTTGAGGTGGGGGAAATGGTCATGTTTACATCTCAAAATAATGCAAGAACAATTAGCAAGGGCTAATCAAGGTGTAATCCAAGCCTGGAACCTTTGCCAAGGAGGAATAAAAAAATGCTGAGTTTAGGGGCAGGGGAGGAAGTAAATGGGGTTGGAACAAACACCACGGAGGAGCTGTTCTGGAGCTGGGCATTACAGAATGAGATGTTTCTGATGGGCAGAAAATGGAGAAATGGCATCCCCGGCTAAGGGAACAGCATGATCAAGGGCACAGAGTCCCCCAAATGCATTTTGTACTAGAAATAGTAAGAAAAAAGCTGAAGGTGTCAAGGACTTTAGTATATAGAGGAAAGCAATGGGGAGTAGAGCTCAGGTGTTAATAGTATCAGTCATTTTTGTAACATCTGCCATTTATTGGGTACCTATTGTCTTCTGGGCTCACTCTGTAGAGGTGTAATAAGGACGTACTGTTGTTAGGCACAGTGCTAAGGACTTAAAATGAATTTACATTGCTAGGTAAGTAAACTCTGTTACCTGTTAGAGATTTTTGTTTTCTCTGTTCTGCTTCTGAGCAGATATACAATATACCGAAACATTTTTTGAGACGTGCAGTAGAGAATACATGAGCTCTCAAGCACGGATCCACACTTTACTAGCTGTGTGACCCTGGGCAAGGTACTCTCCCCTCCTGACACTTCTCTCATCTACAAAACGAAAGGCAGGTACATTAGTGCCTTCACAGGGTGGTTGGGAAGAATAAACCAGGGACTACCTGAAAAGTACCTAGCACAGAGCCTGGCCATGCTAGCACTTAGTAAATGCTAGTTATTATGATTATTCTGCCATCACCAGTCTACTGAAGGCTGAAGCAGCCATCCTGAGGATATATCAGAGACTGAGAAAAAACAGTGTGTTTTGTTTGCTTGTTTTCTACCACCTAGCATGTTCATCCTTTTTCCAAATCGTCAACTAAGAGGTTGAACTTGATGAGTTGAATGCACTTCTGGTTCTAAAACATCCATTTCCAAGGCCCTACTGAAATACCCCTCCTCCAGGAAGCCTTGCCAGAAATCTTCAACTCACAAAGCTCTTCCCCCGCTGCTGAATGCCTAGCTGTGATCCGCATTATGATCCGTCCCAAGGAGAAGAACAGTTCGCCTACATCCTTTGAACCCTCAGACTGTCTTGGGGTGGGATAGGGCTGGGGGGGAGGGAGCCCTGGTGTCAGGAAGACTCTGGTAGTGTTCCAATCCATCCTGCACCCACAAACACACACCCAAACAGCTGGCAGGAGCCCTCATTCTTTTGGCACCCATTTTCCTTCTTAAATTCTACTTCAAGACTGAATTCCTGCTCCTGTGACCACTTTCTTCTTGAAAATTATATTGTTCTGCTGAAAACCTGCCACAATTCATCTTTCATTGTCTCTTGATTCGCTATCTCTACATTTTAAGGTGTTTGGGGTTTAGGGTTTAAAAAAAATCATCAAGTATTTAAATCAATCTCTCTCCTCTTTATTGATAGAGACTCAAGCCTGCTGATTAACTTTTCAATCAAAGCTGCCTACCACACACAAGCCGGTGTAGGCAACAGCAATTGACGCTTCAGTGACAACTCAAGTAGTCATTTAGCTGACTTCCTCAGTGTTTCTAGCTGCCCCTCATTAAGCAAAGGAAACTTCAGGGTCGGCCTCAATTTTGTTGCTCAAAGTGCCCAGTGAGGAGAGCTCTTTTACTGAACCTAAGTTTCCTGCATGCATCTGGGTTCACTGAAATTTCTGGAACACATCTACTATGTGCAGAGTTTGAGTCAGGAGCTGCACATCTGAAAGCAGAGAAAAAGCCCCACAAAGAACAATAGCATTTTTTCTTTTTCTCTTTTCCCAACTCTTGAAACATCTGGGAGAGTTGATTAATATACCCTTTAATAAAATCCCAATCCCTTGATAGGTAGATAGATAGAGTTATGTAGTCTTTTTTGTAGCAGATATCACTCAGAGTGCTTGCCCAGAAAGCCTGAAGGGAAAGTGGAGGGAAACAGAAATGGTAATGATAGGAATAATAATAGCTAACATGCACCCAGCACTTGCTATGGCCCTGGCTCTGTGTGGAATTTGTCCATCTGTGCTATTTTATAGCCCTCACACAATCTTCTGTGTATGTAAGGATTATTCCCCACTTTTTACAGTTGAGAAAACGGAAGCCCAGAGATGTTAAGTAGCTTATCAAAGGCTGCACAGCCTGCAAACGGCAGAATTAAGAAACTGATCCAGCCACCCTGACCCAGGAGCCTACTCTCTTGAATCTCTCTCTTATCTTCTGTGTGTATTCACTGTGACCTCACTGAGTGGCTTTGTCTCCTTTATAGTTGCTTAGCAGCCTGTCGCAAAGTAGGTGCTCGAAAATGTTCAAATCAGTTTGTTCTTTTAATAAACAAGTGTCTAATCTGAGTCAGACCAGTTCTAGATATCAGGGATAGAGCAGCGAATGAGGTAGCCCAGGTCTCAGTCCTCATGGGGCTTAAGTTGTGGCAGGCAGAGTGGTCTGCTTTCATTCTTGGTTTGCTGGGATGAACACGGTTTTCCAGATCTTTGCTTAAAGCTGATTCTCTGGTTTGCTCAGGAGCAGCATCATAAACCTTGGACTACTGTACAGCCTGGGACTTGCAGGGTTGTCTTGATCACCGCCTCTGAGCAGTTGACCTGTACATGGCCTGATTTCTTTTCTTCCAGAATGTAGAATGCAAAGACAACCTGATCCATTTTAGGGGATGATTGAGAGAGAAACAGAAAGAAGTATCGACTTAGCAATTAAGCTGCAGAAAGGAGGGCTAGAGATGGGGAACCTCCCTTCTAGAGAGTCCATCTCTCCTAATTTACGGTCTAATTCAGGAGTGTTTGTAACCTATTTTGTTTGCCATCAACATCAGAATGTCTCTCTTGATTGTGAACGTCTGGAAGGTGAGACTGAGAACATTTGTGGTTAAGCAAATGGTCCAATGATAGAGTTCACTGTTCCCACAGCAGATGGCTACCTTTCTACAGCCAGAATTCTATCATCTTTTGGGGATCTTTGGTAACCTACTGACCCTATCTGGGAGTCAGCTTTTCCATTAATAAAATGAGACAGTTTACTCCAGACCCTTCCACGAAGCAGCTGTGTGACCTTCTCCTGGGTCTCCTACCAAATGTTAGGATGTTTTGCTGTGATCCGGTACAGTGGCTAAGCTGGTTTTACTCATTTGACACCTGGTGTTGAATATGGTTGGGGCTGGGTAAGGCCAGAGCACATGAGAAAGTAGCTGGCAGAGGTCTCCACTGGGAATGAGGACCAAATCCTTTAGGAACAGTTGGTCTAAGGTAAGCAGTAATGTATACACCCCCAAAAGGCACCCATGCAAATCTTGCCAAACTGGATCACGTTACCTGCCCATTTCAGCGCCAGGAGCCTTTTGTCAAGAAAGGTAAGGAAGAGCTCCTAATGACAATGGCCAAGTTCTCCTTGACTCAAGTTTCAATCTTCACACTGATTTCTATTCTCATTATTTAATTTCCTTCTCATCAGACAGAATTAAGTACCAAATACCATTCCCAGGTCTTCCAAAGTCCAATCGCCCAAATGCTTTGTTTCCAACTTATGTAAAAGTTTAAATTTCCTTTTCCCCCTGCTCAAATTTCTGCCAAAACAGTCATCAGTGATGAAATTTTTGAAGATAATTAGTATATCAGATATCTGTAATAAGTTAATCATGTATTTCTTGGATTGTGCTTCTCTGGTTAGCTGTTATTAATCACAAATATTATTCATGTCATTTGGAATATTCCTGTTGGCGGATGTTTTTATGCCTGAAGGATTCCAGCAAAAAGTCTTCAGCTACGGATGCAGAGTTCCCCCACCCCATGAGAGGCAAGATTTGATCATGTCTTGTTGAACAGGGTTAACCTTCAGGGGAAACAGCATTAAGGGAAGTAATTATCCATTCACACTGAGCTGGCTACAAATAAAGTGAGAAAATCACCTTCTCAGAACTCACATGAAAAACATAATGTAGTTAATATTAAATAAAGAGATTGGGCAACCTAGCCTCTTTTTACAGTGTGTGCTGATGTGTCCTTGATCAGGGGCTGTTTTGTTTATGATTAATGAATGACTCACCTTGGGCTGTGTTCCGTTCAATGCATACCTCATTATGAATTTGAAGAGGTCATTTGTTCCTGGGATTTAAAATAAAAACCTCTTTGTACATTGAGAAGGTTAAGAGTTTGATATTGGTGCAAAATTAGAGCAAAGAGAACTCAGAGACATTTGGACATTCGCTTTGGGTTGTTTTTCCTTTTTAACTTTCAGAATCTGGAGAGAAATTCCAAGCCTGGGCTCTGATTTTAAAGTAGATCCTAAAATTATGTGGCTTGGGCCCAATGTATCCATGCTAGCAGTACTGGCCCACAGTGTCATGAATCCGAGGGCTTCATGTTGGTGGGACTGACAAGGGGAAGGGCTGTCCTTGCTGTTCAAGGAGTAGCTTGTGGAACAGAGTCCAAGTGACACAAAAACAAATCAAAGGAAAACAAAATCTGAGGCCCGAGTACTTAGGTAGGATAGGTGCTTTTCCTTCTTTCCATGTAGTTCACCAGACTCTCTTTTAACCTCTTCTTTCCTCTTTAAAGCTATTCATTATGTTCAGTATAGTTTAAATTCATTCATATTTAAATGTCCGTAACAGTAGTAGTTTGCAACGTGAAATACCAGATCCTATAAAACCCAACTTCGATGCAGAAGGTAATAGGTGGGTTAAAAAACTATATGCTTATTTTTGCAAGATTTTTGATAAATAAAACCCTGTAATAAGGAAATATATGTACTCTTGTGTCATTTTACATATACACGACTGCTCATGCACACGCAAACGTACCCATGAACACATATATCAGAGGAAGACAGATAGACACATAGACAGACATGGATCAACCTGCAGGCGTAGATTTTGTTTTTTAATTCAGATGGGGGGGCTATCACCCAGGAGAGGGAGCTCCTGTGTTTGGGACCCAACCCCAAGCTGGGCAGCGAGCACTTTCATAATCGCCATCCTTTCCAGGCGTGCACAGACAAACGTGCGGTTCGACCACCTGGGGGCCCCGCCACAGCTCAGTTAATGATCTTTCCACAGGGGTATGTGTGTTCACTTGTGCATTCAAATGAGGGCTTGTCACGCAGAAATAAAAGCATATGCATGAACAGACCTTGGCGGTTGACTAAGGATACCCACTTCATGGTAGACACAGTTCATTAGTCACCTAGCCAACTTTTTTATAAAAGTCAAGTTATTTCTCTATGTGTGAGAGAAACTATGTCCTTTGATCACAGCCATTAAGATGGGATTAAATTACAGGAGATCTCAGGGACCCCAGTGTTGCTCCTGGCTCCATCACTAAGTAGCTATGTGACTTTAGGCAGGCCGTTTCCCTTCCTGGGCTTCGGGGCTGTCGCTGTCACGTCAGGGCTTTGTACTAGATAAGACTTTAAGATTATTCCTCACCATCAATGACCCACGATTT
>NW_007731108.1:51249-75120 GCF_000696425.1 Galeopterus variegatus | reverse complement strand
GTGCCTCATAGGCCTATGAGCACCCATCACACAATAAATACACTCAGATTTTGTCGATTACTGTCATTAAGTGAGCAACATGCTGACCACTTCAATGGCAACAAAAGAACAAATATAGAATTTTTACAACTAGAAATAGAGGTCTCTTTTATTTTCTGACCTCATCAGTGAACATATGATAATAATACGATAATAATACTGAAATTGTATTATTGTTCAGGAAAATACCAAACACAATCTCCTTATAGAAATTTTAATATGACTTGGCAATTTCCAAAACAAAGTGAACGTCCAAGAATTTTAACAATGTTTCATAAGAAAACTTCCTCAAATTGCCATAAAACGTTTTTAAAAGACTCAAGACTCAAACAGTAGTAATGAGAAGTGTTTTTTAATGTGTTATAAAATTAGACAGAGAATTTGGATGCAACAAAGATATATAGATAAATAGATAAATGATCACACTCAAAAAAGTCTCCTACCAGTTTGAGAAAATGGAGAAAGAGCCAGAAGGTGGTTTGTGAATCAGTTTTGTTATATGTAACACTAGTAGCCGTTATGTGTGTCATAGCCTGAAAACTAGTTAAGCCAGCTTGGAAACACTAAAACCCCAAACAAACAAAAAAGCCCTCTGATTTTAAGATAAGGACTTTGTGTGTGCTTTGCATCTTCATGATCACAAAATGGCTGCTGCATCTCCAGAAGCCCCACTGGGTGACTTTTTCTTACATCTCATTAGCTATAACTTCCCCTGTCCCCGAAGACTCCAAGGACCATCCCTGGAAGGTCCCTAGGAAAAAGGGAATTGAACAGGAGTTGGTACAATCCATCTGCAGCCTCTGCACTTACACAGTATCACAATGAGTGACAGTCAACTCTCAAATGATGCTTGGTGATATTTCTTCCTTTTATTAACATCGGTCAGTTTCCTACAATGCTTATTTCCTGGGAACCCCAAGCTTGAGGGCCTGAGGCGCTTTTCTTCTTACAGGGTTTGCCTTCTCTTTCATGAGGGCTCAGATGTATGAGAAGAATACAGTTACTGTGACACCACCTTCCTTAATATATAGAGGATTGAATGACCCCACTTGCTTTCTCCTAAATGCCTCTCCCGACTCCTTCTTCCCAACTCTGGGCAAGACCTCCCCAAGCAGTGTCACTTAATGTAAAGGTAGCTATGTAATATGATTTTCATCGACTGCCCATTACATAGAAGAAAAGACAGAAAACTCAGCTCAGCCACACAACAGGATTAGAGTCAGGAGAGAGAAGCCCATCAATCGTTCATCTGAACTGGTTAATCTCCATAGAGGAGGTTTGTTGCTTTTCCTAATAGCATCTATTTCTGCTTTTGCTAGTAACACCCTGCTTTTTTTTCTTCTTGCCTCTTCTCTGTCCATGGAGTTTGGGGTTATTAATCCCATCTCCACAATCCAAACGTGTCATGTAACCTAGACCTGGCCACTCTTATCAGTGTATCCCCTCTCCAGAGTGACCCGCTCAGAGAGGTCATGTGATTAAGATGAACCATAGGGAATTTTCCATGGACTTTTGCTGGAACTAGAAAAAGAGATGCCCTGTTTCTCCCCTGGGAGGTGCTAAGCTGGTATAATGTAATGAACCCTCACCTACTAAGTGTCACCATTACAGCAGGAGAGCCTGGCTGATGACAGAACATGGGAAAGCAAAGAGGGAAAAAGCAAAGAGGAAAGAGAGAGAGAGAGAGAAATAAAGAGAATTCCGATGACAGCATTTTGGCACCTGATTCCTACCTTTTTTGCCTGGTCTTATCAGTTATATATGCCAAGAAATTTCTTTTTCCTTACTTTTTTCAGATGAAGCCCATTTATTTGACCCAACTGGTCACCTGCAGTTGAAATGATCCTAAATGAATATCTAAAAATTGTAACCATCCCTTACTCATGTATGGTCCTTTATGGTTTTCAATGCCCTTACATAATTTTCCTCTCATTTAATCTTCATTGTGAACCTTTGAGAGAGTCAGTGTTATCGCAAGTGTTCAAAGTGAGTGCATGGACTAGCTGAGACCATGACACATTCATTCTGCTCCATCTTCAAGTGGTTATTGAGAGCTGGCCCTGTGCAAAGCTCTAAGGTGAATGCCGGGGATGCAGTGAACAAGTCAGATATACCCCCATTCTCATGGGACCCCCAGCCTAGTCAGAGAGCAGACCATCACCACCAAGTGAACAATTCGCTGTCTGAGTCCACCCATGTTCATGCAAGAAAGGGGCAGTTCCAAAAGGTCAAGAAGAAGGTTAAAGGCTGTTCCCTGAGGACTTAATGATTAAATGAAACTCAAAAGGATGAGTTAGGGAAAAAGAAGGGGAAAGACAATTCTAGGTGGAGGTAGGAGCCGATAGATTCAAAGACCCCGAGGCAGGAAGTACGATGGGGTGGGTGTAGAGAAGGAACCTGGAGATGTCTCACACGGCTGGAACACAGAGAACAAGGAGACATAGACTGGGACAGAGACAGGACGAGAATTGTGGTCTTTATCTTCATGCAATGACATTGAGGGTTTTTAAGAAGGGGTGTGATCTGACCTTATTTATATTTTAAAGATAACACTCTTTCTACAATATGGAGAATGGATTAGAGAAGTAAGAGTGGATTTGAGCAGAAGTGAAATGTAACTGGCATCGCATATGGAGTTTAAACAATATTTCTAAAAACTGAGCTTAGTCACCTGTCCCAGACCATAGAGCCAAGAAGTGTCAGAGACTGCTGGGGATCTGTAGCATGAGCCCAAAGCCTCGCCTCCACCGGGTGTGATGCTGAATGTAAACTAAAGGCACACTTTCTGCAGCGGAATTATTAGATTATTCTTCAACTGTTAGCAACTCAACAGTTGGAATTTTCTAAACTTCCCACTTGTTTTTTTCCTCCCTCCTTCTTTTTTTTTTTTTTTAATAATAGTTGCATAATTCTTTATTGTGATTCAGGCAAAAATCTATTTGCTATTTGTGTTGCAAAGTTCAAAAACTCTGTATTGTGTCATCACTTTTAAAAAATGTATGACCAAGAACACTTAGCAAATTCCAGAAACCTTTGAACTCCAGTTTGTTGAATATTGTAGTTTATGTTTTCTTTAATTTGTCCTGAACCATTTGTACCTTGAATTATTAATCTATAACTAAACACAGCTTTGGCTGGACAAGCCTTTCTTCACCCCTAACGGATGATGCCGAAAACATGACCAAATCTTTGACTTCTGTCAATATATTTATTTCGAATCTTTATTCTGGCTTCTTTCTCCCTTTATATTTCATGGAAAAACCCTCCAGATAAGACTAGAACTGCTTTGTCATTCATCATCAGTAATCAAGCCTGACTCAAGAGCAGAATTCAAAAACATATTTTTTTCCAATACAAAAAAGCCAAAAAAACCCAAAGTTGTTGGCCACAGCTCTATGCCTTTATATTTGTGTATGTAAATTTATAATGATATCTGAATACCCCTTTAGTGGGTTCACAATGTAAACTGATAGACATTCATGGAAACTGTAATATGAACATGCTACTGACAGATAACTTGAGGAAACTTACAAGATTAGTTTCTAGAAGGAAAAAGCCAAGTGTCTGAAGAGCAGGTGGCACGTTGGGTAAATGCTCTTATCTATCTTCATTTCTCAGGTCATCTTACCCCCAGGCTCTGCGAGAGTATGAACATGCTACTGACAGATAACTTGAGGAAACTTACAAGATTAGTTTCTAGAAGGAAAAAGCCAAGTGTCTGAAGAGCAGGTGGCACATTGGGTAAATGCTCTTATCTATCTTCATTTCTCAGGTCATCTTACCCCCAGGCTCTGCGAGAGCCAGCGTCTCCCCTTAGGAGCTCTGTGAACTTGCCCCACGTGTCCTCATCTGTCCAACATGGACATCAATGGTACATACCTCATAAGGATTCATTTTGTAATTATCCAGTGAATATCTACTGAGTACCTACCACGTACCAGGCACTTTCATAGACCCTGGGGTATTAAGGCCACACAACTGTGCAGCCGACATTCTCATAGCAGAAAAAGACATTAAGGAAATGAACTAATCAGGTAATTTTGGATGGTGATGACTCTACCGTAAAAATGAAAAATAATGGGAAGAGAAGTGAAGGGGAACCTCAGAAAGATTTTAAGTAGATCTTCAGATAGGTTTGCTCTCTGAAGGTTGATATTTGAACTCAGCCCTTGATGAGAAGAAAGAACCAGCCATGGGAAGATCTAGGGGAAGAGAAGATCACCTAGAAGGGACGGTCAGCTTCTACTTGTGAAATGAAAATGGCAACCGTGTTGGAGTAGCGGAGGTGGGTAAGAGGGAGATGAGAGGAGGAGGTAGAAAGGTAGGCGGGGGCAAAATCATGACATTCATGACCACATAAAGAATTTGGACTTTTGTCTAAGTGCAATGGGAAATCACTAGCAGGTTTTAACCAGGGGGTAAGATGACCTGATAAATGGCGATAGAGAGGCTGCTTCCCAATTTCCTCTGTTGGTAGAGATTTTCAACGTGTAGCTCATATGGTGTAGGTATCTAGAAGTAAGTGGATCATGATCCAATACCTCCATGTGATTGGAAGTGTGCGCGTGGGTTATGAGTGTGTCTAGAGTCCCTGAAAAAGACCTATGTCCAAGATGCACTGGATGCCCCTCAGCTGTAGTAACCAAAACATGTTCAGCTCCTGCCAATCAAAGCTCCTCCAATGCAATGGCTTAAACAAAACAGCAGTTTATTTCTCCGGATGAGCCAGAGCTGATATGGCACCTCCAAGTTGTCAGGGACAGAGACTCTCTCTATTGCTCTGCTGACCCTACCCTGCAGCATCCTGAGGGAGTTGCCTTCCTAGATCCTCCTGCCATGTCTACATTTCAGCCAGAGAAAGGGGGACAGGGAAAGGGGAGAGAACACTCCTTCCCGTTCAGTGTCATCACCTGGACATTGCATTTACCACTTCTACTCATTTCCCACCCACCAGAACTGAGTCACATAGCAACAACAGCTGCAAGGGGAGCTGGGGAATGTAGTTTTGGGCTGGGCAACCATGCATCAAGATAAAACTTGTGTTGTTATGAACGGATATTGGAAGGATAATTTTGGTTTCTGTCATAGCTTCTGGCATAGTGCGAAAATGGCTGGAAGTGCCTTCAGCCCTCAGAGAACCAGCTTTGTTAAAGGAGTTTCTGTCCCCAGAGGACTAATTAATTAGTAAAATTAATTAATAAGAATATATAAATAATAATGCAATTAACTAATTAATTGAGACATCACCCTATATTAATTCCTCTCTACATAATTCTTAGCCCTGTGCCACATACAAACAGCAGCTTGGTTTTTTTTAAATTAAAGCAACTGAACAAACAAGTTATTGTTCACCGGCTCCCCCCTAGGGCCTGCTCTTTGAGCTGTTTTCCTAGAAGTGGAGATAGATTTGTAACGTTTTATTTATATTTCTTCATCTGGTCCTCTTTTCTTTGTGATTGGTGGCATTCAATTTCAAGTCAGCTGTTTGGGATTCAGAGAGCCCTTTTGCATATGAAACAAAATAATTATAAATAATTTATTCTTAAATGTATACCTTTAGAATCATTAGTACTGTTATAATTATGAAAATTCATGAAATTTAACCTATGACTCACTTTTTTGTGATATTAGTAAGTGTACAAAGATCATTTTCCTAATTCACTCAAAAAGTTTGGAGCCCTCACAATATGTGTTTAGTGGATTGACAGATGGAAGTTACTCTCTGCCTATATCTGATTGAGTAAAATAAGGTTGTATCTATAAGATATTTGTATTAGTCCATTTTTGTATTGCTATAACAGAATACCTGAGACTGGATCACGATTCTGGGACAGCTACATCTGGTGCGGACCTCAGGCTGTTTCTACTCATGGCAGAAAGCAGCAGACAGCCAGAGCAGGTACAAGCAGATCACATGGTGAGAGGAAGCAAGAGAGAGAGAGAGGAGGTGCCAGGGTCTTTTAAACAGTCAGCTCTCACAGGAACTAATAGAGCAAAAACTCACTTAGGACCCCCAACCCCCAGGAGAGCATTAATCCATTCATGAGGAATCCGCCCCCATGACTCAAACAGCTCCCAACACTGCCACATTGGGAAACTCACTCAGGACCCCCACCCCCAACCCCCAGGAGAGCACTAATCCATTCATGAGGAATCCGCCCCCATGACTCAAACAGCTCCCAACACTGCCACATTGGGGATCAGATTTTCACATGAGTTTTGGCAGGGACAACACACCCAAACTCTATCAGTATCAATAGAATCAGTGTTTTAGCACTTAACTTGTAGGTTTTATCAGTGTATATGATCAAACAGGTTTCTAGAGGTCTACGGTTGTATAATGGAAAGAGAGCTAGAGTTGAAGGCAAGAGATCCAATGACTTTTTGTATAATCTTAAATCACTCTCATTTTCTAACACTTAGGTTCCCCATCTGTAAAATGAAGAATGGGCCCAGCTCTGCATCAGCCATTGCCTGGCATAGTGCTGTCACTTCCACAACACTTGCCCATGCAGACATCACTAATCAATCACAGCATTTCTATCTTTTCTGCCAAGCTGAGACATAGTCCTTATTCTTCCAGGGTTGAACCAAGTGATGAAACTTTGTGTCATCCCCTGAGTTAGATGGTTTCTAAAATCTCTTCTAGCTTTAACATGTTAGAATCTGATAAAGTAAAAAAAAAAGAAAAGCAAAAACTTAGGTTGAATTAATACATTGATCTGATATGTGACAATTTGCAGTTTGAAGAGTTGGGCCTCAAATACAACACAATAAAGTTTGCTGGCCTTTGCTAATTAGGAAGATGAAATGTACATTTTGCAAAGAGTAATGTGCTATTTCTTTTACCTTAAAGCTTTCTAGAGGTCTACGGTTGTATAATGGAAAGAGAGCTAGAGTTGAAGGCAAGAGATCCAATGACTTTTTGTTTAATCTTAAATCACTCTCATTTTCTAACACTTAGGTTCCTCATCTGTAAAATGAAGAATGGGCCCAGCTCTGCATCAGCCATTGCCTGGCATAGCACTGTCACTTCCACAACACTTGCCCATGCAGACATCACTAATCAATCACAGCATTTCTATCTTTTCTGCTAAGCTGAGACATAGTCCTTATTCTTCCAGGGTTGAACCAAGTGATGAAACTTTGTGTCATCCCCTGAGTTAGATGGTTTCTAAAATCTCTTCTAGCTTTAACATGTTAGAATCTGATAAAGTAAAAAAAAAAGGCAAAACAAAGAAAGAAAAACTTAGGTTGAATTAATACATTGATCTGATATGTGACAATTTGCAGTTTGAAGAGTTGGGCCTCAAATACAGCACAATAAAGTTTGCTGGCCTTTGCCAATTAGGAAGATGAAATGTACATTTTGCAAAGAGTAATGTGCTATTTCTTTTACCTTAAAGCCAGAGGGAGTAGAGAATATAAATTCAAATTACATGCAAATATACTTCAGGGATCTTCCTATTTCTTATAACTGAATTAAGCTTCTGGAGAAATAGAAAAGATGATTCCAAGTTTATATTTCCCAGGAGTTAACTTGGAAAGTTTTCAAGAGCCTTACAGAGATTGCCACCTTCCATAGTAAGATAAACCTTGGGTTTTTCAACATTAGTAAGTAAAAGGGGAGTCTCCACATGGGGATGGAGGGTAAAACTTCGCAGCTGTGACTCTCAGGCCTGAGAATCACTTTTTCCTGGTGGCTGTCCCTGAATGCTTTTGTAACCTCCACACCAGCCTGGGGTGAGATGGGATGGGAGGTGTCCCCCAACGGTGGACACAAACCTGTCATTTAATTCCTCATAGTATTAAGATGAGGTGGTGAAATAAACACAGAGAGAACCACGGAATAAGGTTACCAGGCTTGTTCAGTTTGGCAAATTCTTGCTTAGGCAGCTCCCCTCAGCTGCTTCCAGGGGTCAGGGATCATCCTGGCTCCTTCTCCTCTGGAAGCACCATCAAGTGCCTTGTCAGAACTCTCTAAAATAGTTCACACCTGCAAGATGAAGGCCAAAGATAGACTGGAGTTCTTGCTTCTGCCTTCCCAAGGTCGACTTCTTGTATTACTACTGCTGTGGTTTAAATGTAAGTGTCCCTCCAAAATTCACATTTTAGAACTTAAACCCCAAGGTGATGGCATTAAGAGGTGGGGTCTTTGGGGAAGTGATTAAATCATGAAGGTTCCACTCTTGTGAATGGGATTTATGCCGTTATAAAAGAGGCTTCAGATTGCTGCCTGGCCATTCTGTCCCTTCCACCCTGTGAGGACACAGTGTTTGCCACCTCCAGAGGAGGCAGCAACAAGGTGTCATTAGAAGCAAAGAGTGAGCTCTCCCCTGTCACCAGGCACTGACTCTGCTGTGGCCTTGATCTTGGACTTCCCAGCCTCCAGCACTGTGAGATATAACTTTCCATTTTTATAAATTGCACAATCTAAGGTATTTTGTTATAGCAGCAGGAACAAACTAAGATACCTGTTTTCTGTTTCCTCTCCCTAGACGAGTGACAGTAAAAATGTTCACCTCTTCCAGGAGGCCTCCATTCACCCACAGGGTCTGTATACCACACAAAATCCCATATATTTAAGACAGAGATTCTTTAAATAACACGAGTTATTACGTTTACATGTTAGAAGCTGCATGTGTAGTTAGGACAGAGTTTTTCAAATGTTAATGTGAATGAGAATCACCTAAGGATCTAGTTAAAATGCAGGTTCTGATTATTCAGTGGATCTGGATGGAACCTGTGATTCTGCATCCCTAATGCAGGGGATCAGGATATGCCACCCCAAAATATGCCACTTTGGCATAAGAATTATTTTGAGCTGAAGGCCTTTGAGTTCCCAAAATCCCTTATCTGCCTAAAAGCAGAGCTTTTCCCCCAAAACTCAATTGTCATAAATCCCCTCCTCAGGAGCAATTCTAATCTTTTCTACTCAGGGAGGAAAAGTTGGCACCACACCCAAATAGACATCATCACAAGACTATCATATCTCCCATTTATTCTCCTAAGGGTCGATTCATCTTTCCAAAAAGTCACTTCTTTTTCTATAAGTGCCATTTTCCCCCACCTCCCTTTCTCCTAGTAAGTTAGGAATAAAGACCCCAAATTCTAACCATACCTTTGAGTTACTCATTGCTGAGTTCTTCCAATTACATATGCTGCATATGTTAATAAAATTTGTCTAGGTACTAAACCTAAGTGAGTGGAGGAAATATTTGTCCTCCCCTATACTAACAAACTCCCAGATAATGTCTTTTATCCAAGAATGACACTTTGAGTAGCTANTCTAACCATACCTTTGAGTTACTCATTGCTGAGTTCTTCCAATTACATATGCTGCATATGTTAATAAAATTTGTCTAGGTACTAAACCTAAGTGAGTGGAGGAAATATTTGTCCTCCCCTATACTAACAAACTCCCAGATAATGTCTTTTATCCAAGAATGACACTTTGAGTAGCTAGGACGTGTGCCCTGATGTGGATCAGGGAAAAACTATGGTGTGATGGTATCCAACAAATGAGGAGTCATATGCTTAACCCACATCTGAGGCTCCCCAAACTACCCCTCACTCTCCTGCAATTGGGGCTCAGAAAGGCTGAAGCTAGGACCAAGAAAAAAAGAGCAGAAAAGTCCATGTCCAAGACCAATCTCTGAGTACGGGGAGCTAGGATAAGAGGCTAGACTGAGGGACAAGTTACTGGAGCCACTCTCAAAAAGAAAATTCAAAACCCTAGTTTATTACTGCAGAGGATGACAGACTGATGAGGGGGTTTTGGAAACATGTTAGATGTCAAAGTAAGGATTTTTTTTGCACGGTGCCTGGGCGGTCTGGGGATCCTAAACTCTGACCTTGGTGTTACAAGGCTGTGCTCTAACCACCTGAGCCCCAAAGTAAGGATGTTTGGCCTGGAGAAGAAAAGGTTGTGTGTTGGGTTGCCAGATTTAACAGATACAATTATGGAGCACTCGATTAAATTTGAATTTCAGATAAACAACAAACATTTTTAGTATAAGTATGTCCCATGCAGTATTTGGGACATACTTATAATAAAAAGTTATTTGGTTTTTTTAATCTGAAATTCAAATTTAACTGGGTGCCCTGTATTTTATCTGGGAACCCTTCTTACGTGAGATGGGGATATCTTCAACTTCTTGAAGTACTGGTACAAGGCAATCCTCAACTGCATATGACAATTAGCTAGGAAGCTTTAAACACAGTGTAATGCTGGGGTCCCACCTCCAAAGATTCTGAAACAATTGGTGAAGGGTTTAGTCTCTGTACAGAGATGGTTAGAAACTCTGCAAGTGATTCAAAGGTGCAGCAAAGGCTGACAGCCACTGGATTCGATTGACTCAATCTAGAGCCAGGTGGTAGCACTTGAGCCCAGGAGCCATTAGAGACAGGAAAGTTTTGGCTTTTCGTGCGAACTTTCAAACAAAAAAGGTCAAGTTATCTCAAGAGATAATGAGCCTCCTGTCACGTTAAGTGTGTAAGTAGTGGCTTGATGATCTCCTAAAGGCAATTTGTTTTCAGAGGGAACTTAAAATCGATGGGAGGGGGTGTAGATGTGATTGCTGGGATGGTGGGGTGAGATTAAGGAGGGTACTTGATTAAGTGATTACCACGACCTTACCAGCTCTGAAATCCCAGGACTGGTTTATTTATTAAATTAAAAAATAACTGAGTCGTAGAATAATATACAAAGACAAGCAAAAGAAAAAAAAAAGTGAAATCTGAGTCAGGTTTACAGTCTAGTTAATTGTACTGTGCCAACAAATTTCCTGGTTTTGATAACACGCCATAGTTACATAAAATGTCACTATTAGGGAAATCTGAGTAATGGGTACACAGGACCTCACTGTACCATTCTAACATCTTTTTGTGAATCTATAACTCTTTCTATACAAAAAGCTTGAAATTAACTCATAACATCCCATTGAACAATTGTTTTTCCATGAGGCCTGAGCAATGGAAGGTTGCAGGATCGGCCTAACAGGGAACAAAGGCTTCCCACTGGGAGGTGGGAAATCAGTGTGTGTTCTTCTCTCTCCCCGCCTGAGGCCTGAGTGGGGACATCCTCTTCTCATGGGTCCTCCTGGCATCTAAGCAGATGGCAGAACTGCAGCAGCCCTTCCTGAGAGTATGTTTACAAACAGAAACAAGCCCCTTTGGTCCCACTGAAAATAAAGTAACCAGAGCTTTCCAAGGCAGTCCGAGTTCCTAGAAGGGGAGTACGTCATTTTCCAGCTTTAATTAGCAATACAATGAACTAATAATAAAAATGAAAGCCAATACCAAGTCAGGATGAGGTAACAGCGGTGGCCTGCAGTGACTCTGTTTGTGGCTGTTGAGCAGTATGTGTGTATTTTTAGATAACGACTTATTCTGCATGTGGTAATTAGGGCCTCAAGGGGGTTGCGAATTTTTTTTTCTTTTTTGCAGGGTTAGCAAGTGGAAGGAGGAGGCAACTAAATTTCCCACACATCTGGAGCAAACAGATACTGCACTCCAATTTCCTGTCGGCGCCACTGGTTTCTTGCAGAATTACTTGCTAAGTAAATGATTGTTATAAGACTATGAAGATTCGGTCAATCAAATTAACCCCTTTTGTCCATGGCCTCCCTCCCCCCACCCCAACGGTTCCCTTCATTTGCCTAAACTCAGAGGCTTTTGAAAATGTGTTCAAGCTTGAAGGCCCCAGCCTTCCTCACATTGGCCAAGTGTAACCTGAGCGAGAACCCGGAGGCCCCCAATTGTTTTGCTAATCAAGATTATTGCCCCATTGAGATGTGGAGGCACAGCCTGGCTGACAAAATTTGTCAGTTTCCCATGAAATAGTTCTGTCAGTTTAGCCCGGGTGCTGGCAACTATTAACATATAAATGAAGTTTCTCCCTCCTTTGCTCCCCCTAACCCCCACCCTTCAGCCACCCATCCTAATGGATGCAGAGAAAATATAAACACACACCCCCCCCTACCCCTGGCTCCCAAACACTCTTTGGGAGGGTTTAAATCAAACCAGCTTCTTTTCTCCGTGCCTGGAAATCTAGTGGGCAATGGAGACTCGAAGGGAAAAGAGGAGGGAGGCTGGGAGGAGCTCATTTGCACAAAACTACTTTTAAGGCATGAAACTGCCAGGCACTGGTCCCCTGCTGACAGCAACAGGCGACTGGCCAGGCCCGCGCCAGTACAAATGGCCGTCTGAGTGCCCGGGCAGACCTCCAAGGCTGCCTTTGGGGACAAAGTGGCAAAGTGGAACACAAGGTTTGAAAGAGTTATCTGGCTCAGGGGTCAAACACCCAAGGTCTCTTGTGAGCGTGGCTGTCTGGAGGCAGGACAGGGGCTGGGGAGGGGGCAACTCTGGCTTTTCTCACCAGATTCTGGGAGCAGTGTGGGGCTGCGCTGTGGCCTGGGGTCAGCTTACCTGTTCTTTGCCTTAAAGTCAGGACTGCCTTTCCTGCAGCGAGGCTCAGGTTCTTAGCTGAGCTAAAAGAAGGAAGGAAATAAAGTACGTATCTTCCTCTTTCTCCTGGGATAGAGTTAGGGCTCCAGGAAAGACTCAACAGTATATTATTTTTTACATTATATTGTGTATGTGATAACATATATGTATATATGTATTATCTCAAGCACTCTGGTAAAAATAAATTCACAGTGCCAAAATGGATAAATGATAATGCCAAAATGACAAGCAAAATGGATAAATTCATAATGCCAAAATGACAAGCATTACATAAATAATTCCCTTATTTTGGCATTGTGGATTTGGGTTTTTTTTAACCTGAGTGCTTGAGATAATACATAGATATACATATACAGTCATATGCTTCACTTAAGGACAGGGATTCATTCTAAGAAATACGTTAGGCAATTTATAGCTGGGTGAACCTCATAGAGTGTATTTATACAAACCTAGATGGCACAGCCTACTACATACCTAGGCTGTATGGTGTAGTCTACTGCTCCTAGGCTACAAACCTGTACAGCGTGTTACTGTATCGAATACTGTAGGCAATTGTAACATGATGGTATTTGTGTATCTAAACATAGAAGAGGTTCAGTAAAAATTCCGTATAAAAGGAAAAATGGTACACCTATATAGGGCACTTAGCACGAAAGGAGCTTGCAGGACTGGAAGTTGCTCTGAGTCAGGGAGTGAGTGGTGAGTGAATGTGAAGGCCTGGGATATTACTGTGCACTATTGCAGACTTTATAAACGCTTCACTCTTAGGCTACACCAAATTTATTTTAAAAATTAGGTAATTGCATTATGACATCAGAACAGCTATGTTGTCACTAGGCAATAGGAATTTTTCAGTTGTATTATAATATTATGGAACCACCATTGTGTACGTGATCCATCGTTGACCAAAACGTTGTTGTGTGGTGCATGACTGTGTATTGTATGTGTGTGTGTGTACACGCGCGCACACACACACACACACACACACACACACACACACAATCTCAAGCACCACGGTAAAGAGAAATTATATATATGAAAAATTAAAATATATATGAGGGGTCTTCAAAAAGTGCATAGAAGAAAAAAAGAAAAAAGGAAGGAAGGAAAGAAAGAAAAAGAAAGGTGATGATAATGCATCGAACTTTCAGAAGGAGAGAACAGACCTGTGGTTACTAGAGATGAGAAAGGGAGAGGAAGGAGGGGAATTATTGTGTAAGAGACACAAAGAATAATGACAATTTATTTGGGAAGCGCGGCGGCGCTCCCGCCGAGGGTTCGGATCCCACATACAGACCGGCCGCTCACTGGCTGAGCAAGGTGCGGGAGCAACACCGAGGGTTGCGATCCCGATGCCGGTCCCAGTCCGGTACGGGCGCGACACTGGGGGTTGCGATCCGTTGCCGGTCATGAAAAAAGACAAAAAGGGAAAAAAAAAAAAAAAAAGTTCATGGAAGAATTTGTATTATTTTTCAATTCTATTTTTCCATAAACTTTTTGAAGTACCTTCATATATGCATACATACATACATACACACACATATGTATATATATGTACATATACATATGTATATATGTATATGTACATATGAATCTGCAAGTCAATAATATTAGCTATCTGGTGCTAAATTAGTTCTCTAGAAGGAAGTTCTGCCAGGAGACTGGCATGATCAGAGGAGCACCCAGGATGACCCCGATAATGGCTTCAATGGGCTTTGCAAGGAGGGAATCTTTGCAGCAAGACCCTTCAATTGCAATCTGCTAACTGGGAAACAAGCAGATTATGCTTTTGTGGCTCTCAGGGAGAGTACTGTGAGGGAGCCTCCCACTCCCACCAGTAAATCACATCAGTTTTTCAATCTCCTGCCTCCTGCAGCCTGATGGGGAAAGACACCGGGGGGTAAAGGATCCCCACGGAGCCCCAATGGGAAGGACCCTAGCACCCCTTAATGTTGCTCTGGCCTGTGTCTTCTGTCTGGACCTGTGAATGCTTTCCCCCCAGGCAAATTGCTTAGACACAATGAGTATGTGGGGCTTCCACGTCGAAAGGCTTGGGTTGAAATGTTTTCCTGAATCTTGGGCATCTCGCTGTTAGCCAGACTCTGAGGTTTGTTTTTAGAATCAGAAACCATTTTTAGTTTGTTCCAGGTGACTTTGAAATTTTTATCCTGGGAGTATAGAAGAGGAAGGCACAGGAGCTTTCCCCATTAAAGCTTTAGAAATGAGCTTTTCAGTAAATACAATTGAATCATTAAGGGCTCTGGAATCAGACTGCCTAGACTCCTAGCTATGTGACATTGGGAAGTTATTTAACCTCTCTGTGCCTTAGTTTCTTCCTCTGTAAAATAAGAAAAATAAGGCCCCCTATCCATTCATACGTCATGAAGAATATACAAGATTATGTTGATAAAGTGCTTAGATAGCTCTGGCTTATAGAAAATGCTGAGTGTTTGTCAAATAACATAGTATCCAAGAAGAATTCAATAACACTCCTTTAATTTATTGGTTTAGTTTATGATCACTATATTTATAAACAACAAGGCACTTTTCATTTCTTGATAGTGATCTAAGTTTCCTTTTAAAATAAATTTAAATAAAATATGGAGTCCATTTAAAGAAAGATACTAAATAAATTATAGTATGGAGGAATGTGGATATGTTAAAAACATAAAGACAGTAAAGAAATGACTAAAATTTGAAAAATACTATTATGTAAGTGATTAGATTTGGGGAGAATTCTTAGATGTCTATTCCAAAGACAACCAGAAAATGCAATAGAATTCTTTAATTCTCTGTTAGCATTGTCCCCATAACTTTGAATTTTTATGGGAGACTTGGAAATGGGCTTTGTTATGGACTAAATTGTTTCTCCCCCAAATCAAAATTCATGATGTTGAAGCACTAACCCTCAATATGACTGCATTTGGAGTATAGAGTTTTTAAGGAGGTATTTAAGGTTAAATGAGGGCATAAGTTTGGGGTTCTAACCCAATAGGACTAGTGTCCTTATAAGAAGAGAGAGACACCAGAATTACATGCACACAGGTAAAGGGCCATCCTCGGCAACCTCAAGCAAGCCAGGGAGAGAGGCTTCAGGAGAAACCAACCCTGGACACCTTGATCTTAGACTTCCAGCCTCCAGAACTGTAAGAAAATAAATTTCTTCTGTTTAAGCCACCCAGTCTGTGATATTCTATTATGGCAGCCCAAGCAGACTTATACAGACTTACACAGGAAAAGGGAAGAGATTTTGTCAGAAAGTTTTTTTTCTATAGTTAAGGGTAATTTGAACTAAAAAAGAAAAAGAGAGAGAGAGAGAGAGGTGAGTGTGTGTCAGAGATAACCACACAATTGCCAACCTGTAGCAATGGACTAAATGTTTGTATCCTCCCAAAATTCATATGTTGAGACCCTAATTCCAATGTGATGGTATTTGGAGATGGGGTCTTTGGGAGGTGATTAGGTCATGAGGGTGAGACCCTCATGAATGGGATTAGAAGTGCCCTTCTAAGAAGAGATCAGAGATCAAGCTAACTCTCTATCATCTAAGGAAAAAACGGGGAGCCGGCAGTCTGCAACCTGCAAGCAAGCCCTCATGAGATCCCGACCATGCTGGCACCCTGATCTCGGACTTCCAGCCTCCAGAACTGTGAGAATTGTTTCTGCTGTTTATAAGCCACCCAGTCTATGGTATTCTGTTATAGCAGCCCTGACTGACTAAGCCACCTCTTTCACAATAGCGACGCAACCAAGCATGGCTCAAAAGTACTGAGTACTGACTGGATTGGATACCATTGGTGCTAATATTGGACATAGGGTCTGGCGGGGGGCCCGATAGTCAGCCTCAACCCACCCCATTACCTCTTACCAGGTTCTTGATTCAGCCACAGGAAAGATTTCAAGAGCAGAGTCACAGTAGACAGTGAGAACAGGTTTGATATGACAGTTAAGAAATACAGGTTCCACAGAGAGGGTGTGGCCTAGCTCTAGAGACTGAGCAGAGCCCACACCAAGTTTAACACAAAAGCAAGAAATATATACTAAATGTTTGGTACAAAGTGCAGGCTGACTCAAAAGAGCCAGCAGCTGCCTGCTGAAAGTAAGTTTGATGCAAAGTAAAGTACACACACCTCAGCCAGGGAAAGTAAGCAATAGCCCCGACTTCTGCTGGGATTTGGCTTTTATAGTTTTGCTACCTAATGAATATTCCATTAAGGAGGTGGTTCCCAGTTATGTAACATTAGTCTTGCACATGCTTGGTTGATCCCTTCCTGGAGCATGTTCATTGGTCAAATTCTGTCACATGCACTAGGCATATTCAAGAATGTTCTGTACTCTTGTTGGGAAAATAGAATAATTTAATCAGACCCCCTTGCCTACCTGTCCGGTTGGAGGCGGTGCAGCACATTCTTTGTAAATAAGTTGTATGTGGGTGGAGTTAGTGCACCTGCACAGCTCCGCGGCTTGGCTGGAGTTGACTGCCTTGGGCATCTGCCGTGCACAGCCATGCTCTCCAACCTACAGCTTCCAAGGATCTGTTTGCCTGTTACCTAGCTCATAAACCTGTGGGTAAGGGGTCTGGTGACCCAGCCTGGGATGTGAAGGGCTTGTGACCCAGTCTGGACAACGGGCTTGAGGATTCTGTGAGCTCCAGACCCAGCCCTAGCTCTACAATTGGCCCAGTTGGCAGGATTATGGGCAGATAAAAGAGCAGGACAACTCTATAGCACCTCTACTGGCAGGTCATTCTGAGGATAAACTCCATTTTACTGAGCATGCCCAGCCACTGGATTTGCATAAGCCAGCTCATTGTGGTCTCATTTCCCTGTTGGTGCCCAAAATAGGTCTAAATGACAACAGTAGCTTTCCTCTAGGGGACAGCCAATGGGAGGAGCCTGAAACCTTGGGGGAATGGCTTTTAACCCAGAGCCCAGGGAAACCCGAGCCCAGGGAAACTGAGCACCTCCTATATATCAGTGCCACACATGCCACACAAATGATGGCACTTGATCCTCACAACAAATCTAGGAAGCAAATTCTAGAGGTGTGGAAACTGTAGCTAGGTACCCAGGAAGGATGCACAGAAGTTGTATTCTGAATTCAGGTCTTTCTGCCCTTAAAACCAGTGTTCTCAACCCCCATGACATTCTGCTGGCAAAATTTTGTAAACTAAGAGACTTTATGAGGGATGCTCAGAGGAAGCCAGGGGAGCAGCCTAACCTTGCAAGGAAGACATTCAACCTTGCTAGAGGGCTGCTGGGGTTAGGGAAGGCTTCTTCAGCCCTCCCGTGGGCCACACTTTCAGGATCTGGATCATTTCCTAAAATGGTTTCATTTTACCAATGAGCATGAGGCTCCCCTGGAAGCAGCCTACAACGTTGGCAGAGAGTAGATAATTAGCATTTCAAAGTATTCATTTTCATTTTCCCTTTTGCCAGGGTGAGAACCACCGTAGGACAAAAATGAGTTGCTTTTTTTCTGTCTAAGCCCAGGAGGGGTCTTTGCAGAGAAAGCAACTCCAGCCCATCACCGCAGCTGGCTTCCCTGAGCCAATTTCAAAGGCTGGTCCCATCCAGAGCCAGCCTGCCCCAGTGATCACCTTGTGAGGGATGGTTTATCAACACCGTGACTCAGCTCTTCCCAACATGCCCAATGGGTCAACACTGGGACATTCCTTCCAGGAATTAATGAGAGCATGTTGCTGGTAATTTCAGCATTTGCAGATTACATTTAAATTTAAAAATACCTTTTATGGGGTTTAAGAATAGGACCAAGACACCCATGCAATAAAGAAAAAAAATAAGAAGGACACTTTACCTGGGTTAATAGAGAAGTCTAGAGCTTCACTGTTGGGTACAGTGGCCACCAACTACATGTGGCTATTGAGCCCTTGCCATGGCGAGAATGTACTGAGATGTGCTATAGGTGTAAACTACACACCAGAGTTCAAAGACTGAGTTTGAAAACAGAAGATAAAATGTCACGCTAATATTTTTGTACTTATTACATGTTTAAATGATACTATTTGGATACATTAGATTAAATAAAGCACCTTATTGAAATTACTTTCACCTGTTTATTTCTTTTTTGCTGTTCTGAATTTTGCTACTCTAAAAGTCATTCCTGTTTCTCTAAATCTTTCTCCCTTATTTTACTCTCTCCCTGGCATTTGTCATCATCTGAAATTGTGTTATTTATGTATTTGTTTGCTTACAGGTTTCTGTCTCTCCTTCTAGAAAGTAGTACCTGAAGGCAGGGGTCGTGCTGCCTATCAAATTGGCTTCTTTACTTCCAGTATCCAACACAAGGCACAGGATGAGAGCTCAATAAATATTTTCATATTGTGTGAAGGAGGGAAGGGAGCTTAGGTAGGAGCCCCTACTGTCGAGCACCTCTGACCACCAGTTGGAACTGACCCGTTTCTTTCATATACCTGAGACCACTGTATACAGAAACCCTTCACTGACCCTACAGCATTTTAGGGCACTTATGTATATGTTTACCTGTCAATCTCCTTCTACTAAACACTGAGCTCCTTGATGGTGACAAATTTATCGTATTTATCTTTTTATTCCCAGTCCAGACACATGGGAGGTGCCTGATAAATGTTTAATGAATGAATCAATCATTGAAACATTTATTTTCTGTGGCATAGAAGTCCAAAATAAGCTAACTTTCTCAAATGTGGAACCAGTCTGGACTGCAAGGCTTTTCCTGTGTTCTCCTGAGTAGAATCCAACAGACCACTCTCTAACAAACATAAGGAAGCAAGGTTTCTTCCATTTACTGTAACTCTTCCCAAAATGCCTCGAGGACTCCCTGTCAGTTACAGGGTAAAATCCAAACCTCTTATCCCAGCATGGAAAGTTTATGCGATCTACCTTCCTAGTCTTATCTCCTAGTAATGACTCCTCCCAGCATGCATACCCACATGCCCAAATATGTAGACCCTCAGATCTCAGCTTCCTTAGGGGTGCCTTACATTTCTCTGCCCACTGTCACTCCCACCCTATCTACCTTACCTGAACCACCTTCCTCAAAACTCATTCCATGCCCAAATATGTAGACCCTCAGATCTCAGCTTCCTTAGGGGTGCCTTACATTTCTCTGCCAACTGTCACTCCCACCCTATCTATCTTACCTGAACCACCTTCCTCAAAACTCATTCATGTTCTTCCCAACTTACTTCCTGCCTTGTCTGTTAGCCCTTCCAGGAAACTTCCTGGCTTTCTCTGCCTTTTTTCTTTTTTGCCAATGTCTGGGAGATTTTCTCTGTGGTTACTCCAGTTAAGCCTAGTGTTTCTCATTGACCCTTTTATTGTCCATCTCCAAATCACCTGCCCAGTGTTTCATTTGCAGTCTAATTTCTTGGGCACTTGTGGTGTTGTTAGTAACACTACCCCTATTCACATACCTAAGGACAAGCTTCCAATTTCCTCCAAGACTCCAGTTCCCACCATGGTTGAATAATTCAAGGGTGGGTATTTCACTCAAGTGTACCCATTCTAAATGTTTGAATAGGAAAAGAGTCTCTTTAATGGCTGCCTCAGGAGATGTAACCATGAGGAGCTAAAGACAGTGAGTGAGAAAAAGCCACACAAAAGTATTAGAGATGGAAAACCCCAGTTGGTTTCAAATCTGCGGCTCCAGCACTTTTTGAAGCTGAGCTGCCTAGCTGTCCCTCCGTTGTGTGCTAGGTAAGACACAGGTCCAGCTATCCTAACATAGGTCATAGAGTGATGACCAGCCAATGGGTTGGTCTCCCTTGAGTTAAGTGTCCTCCCTGGTCCAGTCAGCTATGGCAGGATCTTAGGGGCTGTGTTTATGTTAAAGAAGAGTAGGATGGCAGAAAGCAGACTGACATGTGGCACTTGTCTGCTTTCTAGGGCTGGTATCAGCAATGGATCTTAACTCTGAAGGCTGATGCCTCTCTCTGTACTATTGGGTCGAGGGAAGGACATTGGTTCCTAGAGAACACACTTTGAAATTAGTATCTGATCGCCCAATGGAAGGCAAGATGAACTGATTATTTCTACTGCTAGCACAGCCAAGATCCATTCAGAATTCAAAAGCAAAGGCATTTAGAAGCCTACAGTCTCCCAGAATGGGGTCTGTGTGCCCTCTCCCTATGAACAGGTCAGGTCTGCAAGGTGGAACGTTGCTCAGAGGACTCCAATATCACATGGAGAATCAGACAAGATAATGGTCCATATATCTTAAAAATCTTTCGAAAACTCAGATTCTCTAAGATTCCCTAACAGCAGATTTTCATTCCAACACATATCCTGCATGGCAACTCTGCCGGAAAATGCATCCCAGGTGATATTCCTCTAGCCTGCTTGCTTTACATTGTCAAATGTTGCCAATATTCTTACTTCCAGCACAGGGAAGAGACTGTATTTCCGACAGGCCAATCCTCTGAATTAGTCATATTCGTGAGTAGTCAAGGACAGATTTCAGGGAAATCTGATCCCAAAAAAAAAAGTATCCATATTGTATCAATATCTATATCTGTATCTATATCTATATTCATCCTATAGCAGGCAACAGATAAAACCAAAGATAGTCATGGCTTAAAACAAATAAGGAAGCATTGGAACCACAGCTGATTGGGAATTTTTTAAGAACTCAATGCAGGCATATAATTTCATATATAGGCATAACACAGAATATGTGGTTCCTGGCCTGAAATAAAATTCTTTGGTATGGCATCAAATTGCTTATTTGTGGATGTTCCATGGGTTCCTCAATTCAACCCACCCAAAAGTACACAAGTTACCTCCCCACTCACTCAACCTACTTCTCTTTTATCTTTCTCTAGTGCTGCATCATCTACCCAGTAACATGGGCCAAAACACTTGCAGCTGTCCTTGATGCTTTCTGTTGATTTTGCCTTCTAAATGTGTCTCAGATCTGTCCACATGTCTCCATTCTAGCGCAAACTGTCATTACCTCTTACAGCCTTCACCACTTGCCAAAACACTTGCAGCTGTCCTTGATGCTTTCTGTTGATTTTGCCTTCTAAATGTGTCTCAAATCTGTCCACATGTCTCCATTCTAGCGCAAACTGTCATTACCTCTTACAGCCTTCACCACTTTCCTAAGGTATTTCCTGGTAGCCACTTCTGAGCCTTTGTCCGTCCATGCCCTAAGCTACTGCCAGAATGATCCGCCCTGCCCCCAGTCATATTGAGGTATAAATGACATTCAGAAAACTAAAAGTATTCAAAGTATATTATTTGATAAGTTGTGACATATGTATACATCCATGACACCATAAATCAAGACAATCACCACCAAAATTTCTTTGGACCCCTTTGTGAGCTCTCTCTCCCATCCTTCCCCTCCCCTGCATCTCAGGCAACCACACTTCTGATTCTGTCACTACAGGTATGTTTGCATTGCCTGGAATTTTACAGAAGTAAATCATTCATTATACACTCTTTTTTTGTCTGGCTTCTTTCACTCAGCACAAGTATTCTGAAGTTCATCCATGTTCCCATGTGTATCAATAGTTTTATTGTTGTTGCTTTTTAATTGCTGAGCAATATTCCACTAGCTGAATGGATAAACAATTGATTTTTTGAGTTGTCCTATGGTCTGAATGTTTGTCCCCTCCAAAGCTCATGTGGAAGATTAATCCCCAGTGACAGTGTTGAAAGGTAGGGCCTTTGGGAGGTGATTGGATTGTGAGGCCTATGCCCTCAGGAATAGATTAGTCCATTCGTGGATTAATGAGTTAATGGATAAATGGGTTATCACGGGAATGGCACTGGTGGCTTTATAAGCAGAGGAAGAAAGTGCATGGACTCACTCTGCCTCTCTTGCAATGTGATAACCTGTGCCTCCTTGGGACGCTGCAGAGTCCCCACCAAGAAGAAGGCTCTCACCAGATGTGCCCCCTTAATTTTAGACTTCCCGGCCTCCAAAACTGTGAGACATAAGTTTATCTTCTTTATAAATTACCAAGTTTCATTATTCTTTTATAATTAGTAGAAAATGACCTAATACACATTGGTTTCAGGTTTTTTGTTTGTTTGTTTGTTTACCTATTACAAATAAAGCTGTTATGAAAATTTGTGAACAAGGAGTTGTATGAACATATGGATTCAATTTTCTTGGATGAATACCTAGCAGGGGGATGTCTGAATCATATGACAGGTGTACACTTTTTTAAGAAACTGTCAAACTATTTTCCAAAGTGGTTGTACCATTTCACAGAACCAGTAACACTATATGAAAGCTGCAGTTGCTAGCCTTCTGGGCTCCTGCCTATTGGCCCAAGGCCATCTTCATATTCAACAGGTAGTTTCTTTCCTCTTCAGCTGAGCAGACACTCCTGTGGGCCCACACCACAGCCGTCATCAATCTGTTCAGTAGTGATGGAGTGCCTGACACCGTCTTGGCAGTGTGCTCACAGCTGCTGGGGACGTAGAGGAGAGAGCATCTACGCTCTCGGACACTTGAGTCCTGACAAGACAGAGAGACATATACACAGAGGTAATAATCCTGCCCACACATGTGAGAGCAGTGAAGCCACTACAGAATGCAAAGAGGCCAGGGAAGGCAGGCTCGTGGGGGCTGGGGACATCACTAAGAGAAACTGACTTTAACTAGCTTTTAAAAATGCCTGGTTTTCAGAAGAAATGCTCCCTGTCTTTTCTTCCTTCTCTACTATTCCACATCCTATTTTCAAGACTTGTCTCAGAGCTTACCTTTTTTAGAAGAGCATGGGGATTAAAAGCACACACTCTGGCCTCAGACTACTTGGTTTTAAATCCCTGCTCCACTGCTGACTAGCTGTGTGATGTTGTACAAGTTACCTAACTCCTCTGTTTCAGTTTTCTCCTCTCTAAAACAGGGATCATATGTGCCACAAAGGGTAATTGAAAGGATAGGTAAAATAATGTATGGAATTGTGTTTAGAACAGTTCCTGATGCAAAACCAGCTCTCAATGAACATTAGTTAGTAATTACTGTCACCAAAACTTCATCCCTGGCTTCTTTGAGCTGAGGTTGCTTAGCATATAGAGTCTACTTTGCCCACTCTTGTCTTGTAAACATAACAGTCTCCTTAGTGAGACCTCTTTTTCAGGATCTCTCTTCTCCTATTCTAAAGCCCTTTTTGCATTCTGCAGGGCTTTTTGTGTATGAAGTCTCCATATATATTCCTAACTAATCATTCCCATTGTCAGGAATATTTTGACATCAAGTATCATAACACATAATTCAAATTTGCTTGTTCAATAAAGGGCATTTCCCGGCTTTGTGACTGAAGAGTCAATATTTAAGACTGGGTTTATGTGGGATTTGATACAGCAGCTCAACCTTAAGTCCAAGAACATGGTCTGTTTCTGTTTTTCC
>NW_007731108.1:49562-50919 GCF_000696425.1 Galeopterus variegatus | reverse complement strand
AAAAAAATTATTATTCTGACACTTGCTAAAGAGGTAAGGAAGACCTCATTCAAGACTATCGCAATAGCGGGTGAGATCAGGCTCAACTCCGAATACAACAAGGACAAACGGGGATTTATAGCCAAGGAGCAGAGTGAGGGTGTCAGTGGATGGGAAATTACTAAGAAGAAACCTCAAGGGTAGAGGAATTCCTGCCAAACTGACCTAGCAAGATTCTTGCTAAAGGCAGGCCAAGGACTTACACTCCAAGGGTGAAGGATGAGGAACTTGATCAGACATCAAGGGTGGTGACATAGTAAGTGTGGGGAGATGACTTAACAGGATTCTTACCAAAACTGGGCTGGCACAGATAGGACAGGGACCAAGGTCAAGGCCAGTTGAGAAGAGGAGGCTGACTAAAGTTTGGTCAAGGAGAGAATCTTTGTAAGTGGCTCCTCTTGGGGTTTAAAATGACTGCTGGCAGCTCCTTGGTCTATGTACTCCTTGTTCAAATCCAGCAGAAAAACCAAAGGTGGCTTTGTTCTTAATTTCCAGCAAAAGCTCAAGAAATCACTCAGATTGGACCAGCTTACTCATGTGCCAACCTGACCAGGCTTGTGCTAGTTAGTTTAGCAGAAGTCACATGTTCCACCACTGGAGTCAGGAAAAGAAGTGATACCACCCAGATCCTGGAGATTTCAAACAAATCTGAGGCTCAGGCTTACCCCAAAATTTGTGGGCCCCCAGGGTAAGAGTAAAAATGGAGACCGACCATCAATATGTATAAATATTTTAAAGTTATCGATCAAGCTAACAAATGGCTAACTGAAATATGTTTTATCCTCCCTGGGATTTTCAGATTGGATAAAGACTTCCTGGATTTTTATTTGCTAAATCTGGCACCCCCATCTCTACCTTGACAAATGTACCTTCGCGGTGACAAAATGGAAGAATGAGTGAGAAGCTACCTCGTGAGTCCCTTTAATGTCACCCACAGGAGCACAGAGAAAAGCAGAGAGTGGGTGTTCCTCATTCCTGGGAACAATACTTTGTTATGCCCAAATCTACCACACTCTTCCTATCTGAGAAGAAGGTGTTGATTATTTGTCTTTTCTCTTACCTAAAAGTTTCCATTGTTCAGTTCTTCCCGTTCTCCACAGCACTGTCCACCTCTGACTTCAGCACTGGAACAATCCACAAACTTTCATGGTATACAGGCCCAGCTGTCCCTGGGGCCAGAACATCCTTAGTCCCTGAAGCAGAGGTTTGAGTTACAGGTCGTGCTGTGCCGGGACTGAGCATCAGATCCTCATGACGGAGGCCACCATGTCTTCTCTAGTAGGTGTATCCCTATGTCTGTGTTTGTGGTAGGCAGAAC
>NW_007731108.1:45864-48106 GCF_000696425.1 Galeopterus variegatus | reverse complement strand
CACTCTGCCCATGTGACTTATAGCATTGGCATGCAAAGAGTCCAGGACCTGGAATTGATTTCCCAATGCCTGGATGTCATATTCTTATCAATGTGATTCTAAGCTATGAACTGAAAAACCAATAGTGTAATAAGTGGCTATAATCGTGTCAGTATTGGCCCACAGTTAAGAATTGATAGTGACCCAGTCTGTTGCTCAAGGTCCCACAAGGTCAGCAGACCCTCTTTTGGGGGGCAAATGCAGAGTTCTCATACATCTACACAGTCTCAAAAGACTATATTTGAAATATATTTCAAATACTATAATTGAACTATTTCAAAAACTATATTTGAACTATTGTTTGGAGTGGGAATGAGGGAGTGTGGAAATGAGGATTTTCTCAAGCATTCCTAAAGGTGGAGTTTAAAAATGCATAGACTGAACTCTACAGTGTGGGGAGCATGGGGGTAGGGGGTTGGAGAGGTTTTTTGACCAAAGGACAATATATACAGAAAACAGGATGCTGAATGGTATCAATCTTTAGAAATTGGTAATAATTTGGAGAGAAATATGTAGGGTTGACTGTTTCAAAGAGAAGCATCAAAGTGTTGAATGAGAATGAATTTATAATGCCAGTACGTATTGATTGGTCCCATTGGTGTGGATTTTAAACTCCTGCTTTAAATGCATTAAAGTTTTTTCGTGTGTTTGAGGTCATGCTGACCACTCACAGTCCACTAACACATAATGGAGGTTGATTGCTATCCAACAACCTGGTGTCAGGTCCCGCCAGGTGAGCCCAAAGTGAAAACGAAGGCACCATTGCCAGCTCTGTTTTAAATCAGTTTCAGAGTCTTGAAGTGTGTCTACAACATTCAGCAAAGAGTTAAACAAGAAACTATAAAAAATGATAGAAACAATATGAGATCTAACATATCAACAGTTGCCAAAACTAACAAATAATCAAAATCTGACCGCAAAACCTCTCCAGATACACAATGGCACCAATACCAGTTAAAGAACAAAGCTGTCCAATATATTTTTTAAATCCCTCTCGTCTCCACTCATCTCCTGAGCAAATGTTGGCAACAAACTGGCTCACAGAATTTCAAGTTGTAAAAGGGTTCAGAGGGTAACCGGAGCATTAATTCTCAAATCAGGAGGAGGGAAAGATACCACCCCCGGGGAGATGGGGCATATCAGAATGCGGGGAAGTAGGTGTTTAAAAGAATATTTATTGTTGGAATTGTATCCTGGAGGCTGGAAAGCATTTTTGCTTTCTTAGAACAAGACACACAAAGAGACACTATGAAAATCCCCTTGACTGGTCGAGAAATGCAGACATTCTCTCTGCCAACCAGGAAGATTCTGATGGATGGACGTACAGGAATTTCAAGAGGTGGAAGAAATGATGTGTGAGATGTTAATGATATCCAAAGGGAATATTGTTTAAAAGCTAATAAAGCTGATAAAAGTAACCACCTCTTTTTTTTNGAGGCCACCATGTCTTCTCTAGTAGGTGTATCCCTATGTCTGTGTTTGTGGTAGGCAGAACTCTCTCAAGCTTGGGGCTCAGGGAAGGGATCTTTTCTGCCAGGTCTAAGGGCAGCACTGGTCTTTTTCCTTCTGGACACACGCAAAAGCTAGATCACATTTCCCAACCTCCTTGGGCCATATTATTCACTTATGGTCAGTGATCATTGGCCACCGCTAGGCCTGGCATGTGAAAGCCTCCCACATGATTCTTTGCACTGCCTTTTCCTCTGTTTACTGGATAAATGGAGAACATTCTAAAATCCTAAAGACGAATAGGGTCATAGGTGGGATAAGCCTTGTTCCCTGAATGACTGCCTGGAGCAAAGCCTCACTACAACTTCCACTTATAATTGGATTTTATCTGAGCAAAAAATATAATTCTATGATGTTAAGCCACTGAGCTGTTGGTTTTTCTCTGTCAAAGCAAATAGTGCTACCTTAACCATAAGCAAGGGCAGATGGGAAAGGGGATGGAGAGAATGTTTGCTGGTGTGATGACTAATAAGCTAATGTCTACCACAATTACCTCCAAATAGTTGTCAGGCAAACAGTGATAATAGTCAGGTGGCACTGCTACCCACATTCCTGGCTGTGTTTTTATGCATTACAAAATACAGAACAATTCAACCTAGAGCCTGTGTGGTTTATTTAATGTGCCCAACACAGCACTCTGCCCATGTGACTTATAGCATTGGCATGCAAAGAGTCCAGGACCTGGAATTGATTT
>NW_007731108.1:29512-45363 GCF_000696425.1 Galeopterus variegatus | reverse complement strand
AAGAGTTAAACAAGAAACTATAAAAAATGATAGAAACAATATGAGATCTAACATATCAACAGTTGCCAAAACTAACAAATAATCAAAATCTGACCGCAAAACCTCTCCAGATACACAATGGCACCAATACCAGTTTAAGAACAAAGCTGTCCAATATATTTTTTAAATCCCTCTCGTCTCCACTCATCTCCTGAGCAAATGTTGGCAACAAACTGGCTCACAGAATTTCGAGTTGTAAAAGGGTTCAGAGGGTAACCGGAGCATCAATTCTCAAATCAGGAGGAGGGAAAGATACCACCCCCGGGGAGATGGGGCATATCAGAATGTGGGGAAGTAGGTGTTTAAAAGAATATTTATTGCGAAATATGTAGGGTTGACTGTTTCAAAGAGAAGCATCAAAGTGTTGAATGAGAATGAATTTATAATGCCAGTACGTATTGATTGGTCCCATTGGTGTGGATTTTAAACTCCTGCTTTAAATGCATTAAAGTTTTTTCGTGTGTTTGAGGTCATGCTGACCACTCACAGTCCACTAACACATAATGGAGGTTGATTGCTATCCAACAACCTGGTGTCAGGTCCCGCCAGGTGAGCCCAAAGTGAAAACGAAGGCACCATTGCCAGCTCTGTTTTAAATCAGTTTCAGAGTCTTGAAGTGTGTCTACAACATTCAGCAAAGAGTTAAACAAGAAACTATAAAAAATGATAGAAACAATATGAGATCTAACATATCAACATTTGCCAAAACTAACAAATAATCAAAATCTGACCGCAAAACCTCTCCAGATACACAATGGCACCAATACCAGTTAAAGAACAAAGCTGTCCAATATATTTTTTAAATCCCTCTCGTCTCCACTCATCTCCTGAGCAAATGTTGGCAACAAACTGGCTCACAGAATTTCAAGTTGTAAAAGGGTTCAGAGGGTAACCGGAGCATTAATTCTCAAATCAGGAGGAGGGAAAGATACCCCCCCCGGGGAGATGGGGCATATCAGAATGCGGGGAAGTAGGTGTTTAAAAGAATATTTATTGTTGGAATTGTATCCTGGAGGCTGGAAAGCATTTTTGCTTTCTTAGAACAAGACACACAAAGAGACACTATGAAAATCCCCTTGACTGGTCGAGAAATGCAGACATTCTCTCTGCCAACCAGGAAGATTCTGATGGATGGACGTACAGGAATTTCAAGAGGTGGAAGAAATGATGTGTGAGATGTTAATGATATCCAAAGGGAATATTGTTTAAAAGCTAATAAAGCTGATAAAAGTAACCACCTCTTTTTTTTAACATATTTAATAATTCTTTTACCCTCTCATTCAATTCAGCAAATTATAAGTGAACACAGGCTATGTGCCAAGGAGAGTGGGAAGTACTGAAGAAACGGGGTTAAATAAGGCACAGTACCAGCCTTCCGTGTTCCAGTGTGGGACACTCACACATCAACAGAAAACAGATGATATGCAAAAAGTAGAGATATGCAAGTTATCCTAGAAAAGGCATACTCTAACCACAGGGTGTAACAAGGGACGCACCGCTGAAAAAAGCATCCCCATCACCATTATCACCATCACCAATGTCATTACTGCTCTTCCTATGAGCCAGGCAGTATAGCGAATATCTCAAGGGAGAGAAAAAGTCAAAGTTCTGTGGTATGCAGCCTCTAAAACGGCCCCCCATGACCCCTGTCTCCTGATATTGTGTAATCCTCTCCCCTTGAGTGTGAACTAAATCTAATGGCTCACTCCTGAAGAAAAGGATGTAAAGGCAGCAAAAGCGATGGGATGTCCCTTCCAAGACTAGACTACAAAGAGACTCTGGCTACTTCCTGTCTTTCTCTCTGTCTCTCCCTGTCTCTGTCTCTCTCTGTCTCTTTTTTTTAAGGATTTTTTTTTAACTTTTTTTATTGAAACATAGTTGATTGTACATATCTGTGCAGTACAGAGTTGAATATCAATACCTGTGTGCAATATGTGATGCTCAAATCAGGATAATTAATATATTCAACATTATACAATGTAATTGATTTTTGTGGCCCTTTACCAACACCTCCTTACCCACCCTGCCTCCCCCTTTCCCACTCTCCCATCTCTGGTAACCTCAGTTCCGTTCTCTTCTTTTGAAAATTCAATGTATTATCATGATTGTTGTATCTTTCTTTCTTTTTTTATTTGTTTATTTTTTAGCTCCCACTTATGAGTGAGGACATGGTATTTTTCTTTCAGTGCCTGGCTTATTTCACTCAACATAATTTTCTCTAAGTTCATCCGCGTTGCTGCAAATAGCAGTATTTCATTCTTTTTATGGCAGAGTAATATTCCATTGTGTAAATATACCACATTTTCCTAATCCAGTCACCCGTTGATGGACATTTATGTTGGTTCCAACTCTTGGCTATTGTAAATAGAGCTGCAATAAACCTGGGAGTGCAGGTATACCTTCAACATGATGATTTCCCATCCCATGTAATTGCTGGATCATATGGTAGTTCTATCTGTAATTGTTAGAGGAATCTCCATACTGTTTTCCATAACGGCTGCACCAATTTACAGTCCCACCAACAGTGTAGGAGGGTTCCCCTTTCTCCAAATCCTCACCAGCATTTGTTATTCTCTGTCTTTTTGATAATAGCCAATCTAACTGGCATGAGATGATATCTCAATGTGGTTTTGATTTGCATTTCCCTGATGTTTAGTGATCCTGAGCATTTATTCATGTGTCTGTTGGCCATTTGAAATACATACAATTTTTATTTGTCAATTATACCTCAGTAAAGCTGTGAGGGAGAGAGGACTGAGGGTCCATGTGTTCCCTTCTCCCCTGGCTCCCTGTCTAGGCACCTGAAGAGGCCCCTCTGAGGTGGGGGTAGCCCATGTCCTCCTCACAGAGGAAGGNACTCTCCCATCTCTGGTAACCTCAGTTCCGTTCTCTTCTTTTGAAAATTCAATGTATTATCGTGATTGTTGTATCTTTCTTTCTTTTTTTATTTGTTTATTTTTTAGCTCCCACTTATGAGTGAGGACATGGTATTTCTCTTTCAGTGCCTGGCTTATTTCACTCAACATAATTTTCTCTAAGTTCATCCGCGTTGCTGCAAATAGCAGTATTTCATTCTTTTTTATGGCAGAGTAATATTCCATTGTGTAAATATACCACATTTTCCTAATCCAGTCACCCGTTGATGGACATTTATGTTGGTTCCAACTCTTGGCTACTGTAAATAGAGCTGCAATAAACCTGGGAGTGCAGGTATACCTTCAACATGATGATTTCCCATCCTTTGGGTATATACCCAGCAATGTAATTGCTGGATCATATGGTAGTTCTATCTGTAATTGTTAGAGGAATCTCCATACTGTTTTCCATAATGGCTGCACCAATTTACAGTCCCACCAACAGTGTAGGAGGGTTCCCCTTTCTCCAAATCCTCACCAGCATTTGTTATTCTCTGTCTTTTTGATAATAGCCAATCTAACTGGCATGAGATGATATCTCAATGTGGTTTTGATTTGCATTTCCCTGATGTTTAGTGATCCTGAGCATTTATTCATGTGTCTGTTGGCCATTTGAAATACATACAATTTTTATTTGTCAATTATACCTCAGTAAAGCTGTGAGGGAGAGAGGACTGAGGGTCCATGTGTTCCCTTCTCCCCTGGCTCCCTGTCTAGGCACCTGAAGAGGCCCCTCTGAGGTGGGGGTAGCCCATGTCCTCCTCACAGAGGAAGGTCTGTAAATGAAAGGGGGCTCCTTCTATACTTTTCCATCATATTTCTCATTTTATTGCTGGAGATAGTTTCTTCTCTGCATTAAAATATTTCAAACTTTTCTCCCAAGCATGTGTTTAAAGCCTTAATGTTTTCCTTCCCTGAGTCATGCACTCCAGGGACAAGGAGATGTCAGGGCCACTTGCCATCTGGAGAGCTTTCCCCACCCACACCTTTCCATAGGTGGCTGTGCCTGTCTAGCGCAAAAACCAAACAGTAAAAAAGCTCCATTAAGAGGAATTGACAGTGATTGGGCCTGGGCTGGACAGAATGCTAACTTTAAATCTATTCTGGAAAAATCATTGGATAGGTAAACTGATAGTATAAATGAGTAAATTCTCTGTTACCTCCAGTCTGAGCAAAATGATAGGATTCTGGAGTTCTATCATAGGGCAGGCTCTCACGCAGGTACCTTCAACAGCACCCGGCACCCAGCCCAGCACAGAGCAGGTGCTGAATCAATGTTTGCTAAATAATTGAATGAATTGACTTCTATATGTGTTGATTCATTATCAAGAAATTAGAACGTGAAAAAATCATCGAACACTAAACTGAGAAGCAATTGATACTTTAAATAAATGTTCAGGAGTGGCATTAAATAAAAATTTCCAGTTGACAAAATATTTACTATATCGACATGTATTATAGTTGATGGTGATTAATACTTACTTATGAGGAAAAGAAAAACTCTATAAAATAACTTAAACATGTTGATTTTTTAAATGCCAAACATGTTGTTAAAAAGGATGGAAATAACTTTCATGGAGTCCTACTATATGGCATTAGCCTGTTTATTTCCTTTCTAGCACTAATCCCTATTAGAAATAGTTTCTGTTTGTTTATTTACTTGTTTAATCTCTGTCCTCCCCAACATACGCACGCGCGCACACACACACACACACACACACACACACACACAATGTAAATCCCATAACAGCAGCTATTAGGTAAATTCAATTTGCCACCTTTCTCCAGCCCTGAATACAGGCTTGCCACATTGCAGGCATGCAAACAAATATATATGTATTTGTTTGTGTATATAGATATATAGATTTATAGATTTGTATATATATATTTTTTAACTTTTAAATATTTATTGAATGACTGAATTAATGTTATCTCACTTATTGCCAGTGGATTAAAGCATGTTTTCACATAGTGCAAATAATTTAAAGGCCAGGTCCTCAAAGTAAAAACTTTTAGAATATCTCCCACCCCGCCTTATCCCTCAACCCTTTCCTTTTTTAAGAAAAAAAATAATAATAATCCTCTGTTGGGTCCTAGTTTTGTGGAACTCCACACTCAGCCTAAGGCTAGAGGGATCATTTAATCGGAAGGGAGGAAGGGAGAGAAGCAGGGAAGCTGGCCCATTCATTCTCTCCAAGCACAGCCCACAGCACGAGCTTTCCTAAGAGGCCTCATAGCTCCCGGACGTTAGACCCCGTGCCAGTTAATAAATGAGATCTGACAAGACTTTAATCTGAACTGGCATTTCCCTCTAAAGTTCCTCTCAATCTTAAGTGGAGCCACGGATAACAGGAGGAAAACATAGTGAAACTGGGAGACCGCCCTTGCTAACAGTTCAGAGGAGAAAAAAATAATTTTTTGGCATTCATTTAATTTCCTAAAACTTCAGATTTAAGCTCAATTTGCTGCAAGAATTATATCCAAATCTGGGATAACTCCATTCCTTTTGTTTCAGTTCAATTTTTCTCCTTCTGGTTTTTATTTTTAGCACTGCTTCAATTATTTTAAGAAGATAATAATCATCAGACCTTTTTGATTCTGAATTTATGTAGAGCGAGGCCAACAGTTCTCTTTTTCAAAGTCTTCAGGAACCCAAACTTTCACAGTCCCACATTCTGCTCCCAAGACATTAACTCTAATTAAACTAATCAAACCCATGCACAGTTGTAAGAATAAAACATACTAAAAGAACAAGACAACTCTATGAGAAACAGATATTATACAATGAAAATAAAATGAATTCTCCAGACTTCTTTAACTACTGTTCCATTAAATCCATTTATTTTTGAACGAGCTTTGATCTTTTTTTCATTTCATAGACCAAGATGTTGTCATTAGAGGAATGAATTACTTCCTTTGGGTTGACCTCATTCATATTCCATACCAAGAACCAATCTTATTACAACTGCAGTTGAGCATAATCCAATTACAATTTTTATTTCAAAATATAACATGATCCTCTGCACTTGAGAAGAAAATGTACTCCAAGACTCACAAAAAAAAAAATGCAAGATTACCATTTGCATGAATTAGGAAAGACTATCTTCAGGCTGGTTTGGAGGAACTGGATTCTGAGAGTTAGACAAATGGAAATACCAGCCCACGGTATCCACTCACCCAGCAACCTCAGCCTAAAGAGTCAGATGTCCTCCCGGACTAGCCAGAGAAGTCCTGGCCTTGGACCATTTCCCAAATGTCTTTCATTAATGTATTTCTCTTCACTCTCATCTTTTACAAAGCCGCACCTCCTCACCACCACCTGCAGTGTCTTATGTTTTCACTTTTTATGGCTCTTTCATCTACCTTTTCTTATGGCTCTTGTCACCTCTGGCCATGTCTTTTTAGCTTCTCTCAAGGCTAGTTTTAAACCAAACACCTTCTACCCAAATGAATGCCCTTTTCCCCACTGGCAAGTAGTCTGGGAAAAGACTGACACTCAACTTGGCCAAAGGTTTCTATACATGAGAATGAGTCTCTCTCATTCTCATGAGAAAACAGCTCTTTTTAATTTGCTTGGTTTGCCACCTAGGATTGCTGTGGAGGTCAAATAAAATGTTGTGTAAAATAAAATCTGTAAGGGGCTTTCTGTACGACTGACAAATACTACAATGTCTTATTTTGGAGGAACTCCAAGAAGAGGCAATCACAGGGAATCTATGTCTATAGCGTTCCCCGAAGTCGTGCAGTGCGCAACCATGTGCAGTGGCCCTGGTGTTGTCCAGGTAAATGTGTTGTCTTTATGAATTGACTCAGGAGGCTTAAGGCATAAGGATTAAAGGGAGAACATGGACAGAAGAAAGCAAAGGTCAGAAAGGGAGGAGACTAACTGAGAGGCTGGTGCTGTGGAATGATGCCCAGCACCGTAGGTGTATGTTCATAGCAAAAGATCTAGAAGGATCTATACAAATTCTTAATATGAGCTACACCTGGAGTGTGGGATTATTTTAATTTCTTATGGGGTATTATTTTAATTTTTAACCACAGTTTTTTATCGTTTTCAAGAAGCAATGATAAAAGAAGCCAAGTGGAGGAGAGAAGAGCACATTCAATCCTGGTTGGGAGGGGGGTGACAGAGAGAAGAAACACACTTCAGTGTTATGAGTTGACCTCCCCATCACATTCGATCATCCACACTTACACTCAACAGATGAAGGTTAGCAATGAGGGGGAGAAACTGTGGGAAATTAATAAAATCAAGCTAGGGAATGCTGCCCACTAGTATAGTCACGTTAGACACCTCTTACTTTCTTGGGCTTTCCCGATTGCTGAAGCCAGAGCAGTAGCATCACTGAGAGAATAAATATAGAAGAGAAGACTGTGTAGGTTAGAAATGTGTCAAATGTTCTCTTCATGGGGCAGGGGGAAAGAGAAGAGTCAGAATGAGAATGAGGAGTGGTCCACAAGTGAAGGGGATCAGTGGAAGAGCCATGCAGTGGGGACAAGAGACCTAGAAAGCTGGCAACTCAAATTGGCTTAACAATAACAAAAGGTGTATTTGTTCCAGTACCTGAACCACCCCAGGGTATCCTACCCTGTCTTATCCAGAACATCCTACCTGTACAGCATCTGGGCACCATTCAGTCCTGTGGTTCTACCCACATCCACAAAACTTTTGAATATATATATATATATATATATATATATCATTACAAAATATATCATTACATATATATATATATATATATATATATATATGTATATATATATGTAATGGACTCTGATGGAGTTTGGATGTGTTGTCCCCTCCAAAACTCATGTGGAAATTTGATCGCCAATGTGGCAGTGCTGGAAACTGATTGAGTCATGGGGGCGGATCCCTCATGAGTGGATTAGTGCTCTCCCTGGGGGAGGGGGGTTAGTGAGTGAGATCTCACTCTATTAGTTCCCGCGGGAGCTCATTGCTTAAAAAAGACCCTGGCACCTTCTCTCTCTCTCTTGCTTCCTGTCGCCATGCGTACCCACCGGCTGCTGCCGCTTTCTGCCATGAGTAGAAGCAGCCTGAGGCCCGTGCCAGATGCAGCTGTCCCAGAATCATAAGCCAAATAAACCTCTGTTCTTTATAAATTACCCAGTCACAGGTATTTCTGTTATAGCAACACAAAACGGACTAAAACAGACTACTACTGTATATTGCAGTGTCATGCTTATTACTGAAACACTTGGAACGGGAAAGCTGGGGTTCTATTTTATTGCTTTACCAAATATTGTGATTTTTTTCTTATGCAAAAGCAGTAGGTTTATGGTGATGAGTATAGGAAACATCTCACTGAGTGTAGCTCTTTCTTGAACAGTTACTGATAACATCTCTTTCAAATATGAAGAACTTGATACATTTCCAAAGGGCTTTCTCATCTATCATGTTGCTTTGCATTTTGAACGACCCAGAAAGACAAATTGGGTAATATCATGCCCATTTGAGAGATATTGTAATTGAGGTCATCCCCCAAATTGTAACTAGTTAGAGGCAGAATTGAAGCAAGAACTCAAGATCCTGACATTTTTATCTAGGCAGTGTTGCTTACTGATTAGGCATGAGCCACTCTGCTTAGGTATGATTTCAGCTTCACCACATACTAGTTGTGTACTTACCAGCAAGTCATTTAGCTGCTCTGTGCTTCCGTTTCTTCATTTTTAAAATGGGATGTTGTAAGTTGAATTACGTCTCCCCCAAAAGATATGTTCAAGTCCTAACCCCAGCAACCTGTGAATGTGACCTTATTTGGAAGAAAGGTTTTTATAGATGTAACCAAGTTAAGATGAAGTCATACTGCGTTAAGGCAGACCCTAACCCAATGACTGATGTCCTTATAAGAGGGAATTTTGAACACTGACATGCAGAGGAGAATGCCATATGAAGACACACAGACAGAAGGGAGACGGCCACGTACAACCGAGTCAGAGACTGGAATGATGCAGCTGCGAGCTGAGGAATGCCACAGATTGCCAGCAACCACTAAAGCTAGGAAAAGGCAAAAAAGGTTTTCAGAGAAGAAAGTACAGCCCAATACTTTGATTTCTTTTTTTTTTTGTCTTTTTTTGTGTCCGGCAACAGATCGCAACCCTCAGTGTTGCACCCGTACCAGACCGGGACCGGCAACGGGATCGCAACCCTTGGCGTTGCTCCCGCACCTCGCTCAGCCAGTGAGCGGGAACCGGTCTGTATGTGGGATCCGAACCCTCGGCGGGAGCGCCGCTGCGCTCCCAAGCGGCACACTGTAGCAGTGCGTCACCGGGCCGGCCCCCAATACTTTGATTTCTGACTTACATCCTTCTGAACTGTCAGAGAATAGTTTTCAGCCATCTGGTTAGTGGTCATTTGTAGGCAGCCCTTGCAAACTGATACGCGGGATAATCCCATTCCCTGCCTTTGGTAGACAGTGTTATTGTCGACGCTCTTGTTCTTCCCCTTGAGAGGATGATACACTCTTGTCTACTTGACATCACACCTGGCTTTATTATTTGCTTTGGCCAATGAAATGTTGGGGGAAGTGAAATCTGCCACTTCCAAGGAGAAGCTCTAAGAGCCTCGCATGGTTCTACGTCTTACCTTGTCCCTCTCCCAGGAGACATAGATAGGGACTGCGCTTCAGCCTGGGTTCCCAAATGAAGATAACACGGAACAGAGTTGAGGCTGACCAGTGACGAGCGTTAATGTGAGCAAACAATAAACCTCTGTCTTTATAAGCCACTCACATTCGGGAATGTTTGTTATAGAAGCATAACTTAGCCTAATGTGATCAACACACTGCCTCATGAAATGTTGTGATTGCTCAAGATCATGATGCTTCTAAAACACAGTGCTGTGCATATTACTAATATTATTTAAGTACTATTACTGTCTTCTTAACTCAAATAGTGCAGTATAACTATTGAGTGCCTATTACGTGTCTGGCTAAAGTGTTTGCTTCAGGGATAGACATGCGTCTGGAGTTGGATGAATACAAATCATTCCCTGGACTTTGCTGGAATGCTGTCTTTGGAAGAAAGAAAAGTATTAGCAGGGTTCCTGGCTATACCAGTGACATACTACAGACACTTGTGAGGGGTGCCTTTTCCACTGTAACGAGAGAATATAACTGGAAATGATATCATCACAGAGAAAGAAGAACCTAGAGTTAGAGAAAGAAGAAGGATAGAAAAAAGGAGTTCTTTTACATCATCATAAGCCCCTTGGATCCAGCCATGCTCAGGCAGATGCACTGGAAGATTTTCAGTTACATGCATCGATCCTTTGCCATTTTTTCTAAGCTGCCTCATTGGGCTTCTGTTAATAGATAGAGTCTTGACTCCTAGGGAGGTGTCCTAATCCCCTGCCACCAGATGGTTGCTCTTTAAGGGCAGAAGCTGTACCTCATTCTTTTACGTAATTCCTGCAGCTCTCAGCACAGCGAATGGCATATATGGCTGTACACCAAATATTGTGTTTGGGAATTTATGTAGAACCTACTGGCACTTAAGGAGAATGAGGATCTCCATGTGCATACAACCTGCAGAGGAAATTGTAACATGGTACAAACTGTCCTCAGAAGATCACAGATAATGAATCTTTCAAAAATTATTTGGAAGAATCTGAATATTTGAGAAGGAAGAAAGCTTAAAATTGAGAACAATAATTTATCATGTACAAAGCCTTTCCAAAGAATTTGTCCAGCCTCTGTATCTCTGTTTCTTTATCCATAAATGTGATAATATTAACTTTTTTTTTTTTTTTTGGCATTGGGACCCAATGAGATAACGCATGCAAAAACAGTATGCACCAATTTTTACAGCAACTTGTACAGTGTCTAACAGAAAGTAGCCATTGTTATCCCACATTTATAGCCCAAAGCTCCCTATTTAGACTGAATACATCCAGCTGGACTCTCTGGGGATAAAGAATTGGTGTAATGGAGTGATTGCATGTGAGCGTTGAAGGCTATTTCTACAGGTATAAGCAAAGAGACCCAATTTATCACAGCAAATAAGCACATTAATGTTACATTAACCCCCAGAAGAGATTGGCCAAAATCAAGACAAAATATGGATTGTAAGCCAGATCCCAGAAATGACAAAAACCCCTCAGCTAGAGTGACAATAAAGTATTAAATTAAGTTAATTTAAACTCAGCAGACCTGGAAGCCGAAGACACAAAACAGAACACGCTGGCTGGTGCTGCCTGCAACTGTGGAGGACAGGTGAGGACCCAACAGGGAAGAAGACAGGACCAGGCCAACCGTCCCAGGAATGGACAGTAGTTAGAATGCTCTGCAAGACTGGGAGTTATTCTTCTAGGGCAAGCGTTCTTTTTCTCCTCTCCTAACTGAACATTTCCCTTCCGTTCTTACTCCCTTGTGGTCAATGTTCCATATAGCAGCCACAGAGATCTTTAAAAAAAAAAAAAAAAAACTAAAACGAAACCTATTTCTGCATTGCTTAAAAGTGCTAAAGGTTTCCCATCATAATTAGAATAACATCCCAACTCCTTACTGTGGTCTAGGATGTTCCAAATAATCTGGCCCTGCCACATCACAAATCTTTCTCTGCCCGACCTGGCAGTCACACTGGCTTCTCCCCAGGTCTTCAGATACAGCAGGCCCATGCCTGCCTCAGGATCCTTGAGCTTGCTGTTCTCTCTGCCTGGAATGCACTTAACCATGACTCTGCATGGCTCATCTCTTCCTGCCACTTAGATCTTCACTCAGTGCTACCATCTGAGAGGGCTTCCCTGACCACCTGATCCAATATTGCCCATTCCCCACATCACTCTATCTCATTTTTAGTCTTACTCTATCAATGATCACAGCCTGAAACCATGGATTTAATTTATTATATGTGTGTCTGTGTATGTACATATATATTATACATATATACACACACACATTTAATATACATATATATGTTTGTATGTATGTATGTGTATTTTTTTCTCCAAATTAAAATCAAATTTCATGAATGTAATGTTGGGCCTTTATCCTTGTCTTGTTCACTGCTGTGTCCCCATCACCTGGCCCATAGTAAGCTCTCAGTAAATACTTATGATAGGAGAGAGTAAATCTTTCCCAAAAGTCCCCTCTGTTACTTAATTTCTGCATTTGTTGGTCTTGCTTCCCCCATTTCTCTAATGAGTATCAACGATTCCCAGGACTGGAGAGACCTTGAAAAGTTATCAAGTCCCTTATTTTTTGCCTCCACAACACTCAAAAGCTGTGTTGCTTCCTGTCTCCTCTATTCATCTAATACATATTTCTTTTGTGCCTTTCTATGTGCTATGTATCGTTCTAGGCCCTGGACCATGGAATTGAACAATGCAGAGGAGATCTTCACTCTTACAGAAAAGATGACCAGATTATGCAACTGCAAAAGGCAGCAATCATGTGTTCTTTGTGAACAGTGCCCTTGGACTTGTGCAATGTGGTGGCCTTTCTCACGGAGCTTAACTTCTAGAGAGGAATGTAGGAAAGAAATGCATGCACAATAAACAGGAAAAAACCTTTCAGATTCTGGTAAATCTTATGCAGAAAACAAAGCAATATAAATAAATATATGCAGAAAATAGAGTGGCATAGTAGAGATTAGGAAGGATTGGGCCACAGCGAATCGGGGTGAGGCAGGTAAGGGAAAACATCTTTGAGGAAACGACATCAACAGAGACGTGAATCCAAGCAGTCAGCCAGAGCCCTTGCTTGGAGAGAATGAATGAGGAGACAATGGCAGAAGACAAGGTCTGAAAGCAGAACCACATCAGGGTGGAACTACAGGCCACCTCGAGGAATTCAGCTTCTATTCTAGGCCTACGGGAAACAGCCATTGGGGGTCTCAGGCGGTGAGTTGCAGGATCACTGTCTTAGTTGGCATCTCCCTGCACCCAGTCGCCCAACCTGGACATCTAGCTCTCTTTCCTCACCACTCTTTTTGAGTGGTCAACAAGCCTCGTTTATTCTTTCCCTTAAATACCTCTCAAATTCCTTTTAGGTCATCCCCAATGCCATAATGTTTCTCACTTAAACTTTCCCAGGATGTCCCTCTGCCCTAGGACTCTCCATCTTTGACATTGCCACCCAAACTAAAGTCTTCTGCCTAGAAATATTGGCTGGGTCTCTGCTGACCACTGGTTAAAGTTCAAATTTGAGTCACTCCCACCTTCTTGCCACCCTTGTGTGACTAACATACCCCACACTTTCAGGCTCACTGAAATCCTTGCTTTGTGTGAAACATTCTTTATGTGTCCATATTTCTATGAAAGTACTTCAAAAAGTTCATGGGAAGATAGAATTAAAAGATAATATGAATCTTTCCATGAGCCTTTTGAAGTACCCTCGTATGTGCTCTTCCACCCCCCTGGAATGCCATTCTCCATTTGGCAAATGTCAGTCTATCTTTTAAGACCTATTTCAAATGCCACCTCTTATGAGAAGCCTTCCCTGATTGCATCGTGTAGAACTCTGTGTTGGTACAGTGATTCTGGAGCACTTGTCAAGTTCAGATCAGAGTTCTCTGGGCACAGGGCCAATGTCCTCACTCTTGGAAGAGTCTGAGAAAAGAGATCACAGCTTGTATCTGTAAGAATGCCAGAGTCAAGCAGATGCCCAAGAAATACTGAATCTTAGAAATGCATTCCATGACCTATAGAGACCCCTGCAGAGAATAGAAAGAATATGTACAATTTTCTGTGGCATCTTGGAATGGCATTCCTTGGGTACAACATCCAGCAGCCACAATTCTTCAAATGCTGTCATCCAAGATGTTCAACCACCTATTTGGAATCCAGGCAAGGAGGAGATGCTGTCTCTTTCCTGGCATCTCCGGAACCCATCAAGTTAAATCAGCCTGTAACAACAACATAAAAAGGACTAGATAATTTGTAACCAGTCATCAGGCCACTTGTCAAGTCAAGCTAATGACAATGTTAGTTTAACAGCACACATCTGGGTGGACAGATTGAAGCATCACACAGGCTCACATAGCTGACTGCTACTATGGTCAAAAAAAGAAGTTAAGCAAGTCTGTGGCCGCTCACATGATCGGACCCTGGATGGACCCCAGATAGATGCATGAGAAGATTCTAAACAAAGCAGCCAGTGGAACTAAGTATATCAATCTACACTCTCGAATTTCTGCATTTTTCCTTTTTTTACAAACTATATAAAACACTATCTATAACTCAGAGTGAATGCTTACTGGTAAGTGATGATTACTTAGATTGCAATAATAGTCAATATTTCCTCAGTAAAAGCCTGGGTAGAATAATAAAAATGAAAATGTGGTGCCTGAATTCAACACGTTTAATTCTAATAGGGCAGGAGAGAGATGATACAGTCTTATTGTCCGTAAAGAATTTTGGTGAAGATCTGGCCAAACCCCTATGGTTAGAGATGGGGAAACTGAGGCCCAGATTGAGAAAGGGACTGGTTTATGGTCACTCCACTTATTGGCAGCAAAATAAAGACTAGAACTTATGCAGACTGGCAACCCCGCTACAAGAAGCAGCAGCATGAGAACAAGACCCAGAAGGTGGAGAGATTTATTTCACCCAGAGGCAGGAAAGACTGCTGGAAGGAGAAAGCATGTGAACAGGGCCTTGAGGGGTGGACAGGATTCTAATAAGCTGGGAGGAAGGACACTGTAGGGCAGAGGGATGGGTGAATCAGAGCACAGGAGAAGCAAAGAGGTCGGTTCTGGGGATCCCAGGAATGTGCTCCATGTGTCACATGGCCAGAGGAGCTAACGCAGGGAGGCATGCCTCAATTTCCCACCCTGCCAAAACAGACCTCCACTTCCATCCTAACCATCACCATCTCTCACTTGGACTTTGTAATTATCTCCACTTTCGACCCTCACTGTACATCTCCAAACTGTGTATCTCCAGCCCATGTGATCTTTTGAAAGTATAGATTAAGTCACACCATTCTCCTGGTTAAAATTCCCAATTGCTTCCCACTGTGTTTAGCATAAAATCCCAATTCCTTTTCATTGCCTATGATACCCTACCTAAAATATTATCTCTGAGCCGGGACTCATGTTAAGTGTCTTCTCACTCACCACATACCAACACCCCCAAACCTTCTTTCTGCTTCTCAGATATGCAAAACTCATTTACATTTTAGGACTTTGCACCACTGTTTCCTCTGCATAGAAATCTTTACCTGTAAGTCTTCACAGGGCTGACTCCTTCTGAGTTCAGCTCGAAGATCATCTGTGCAATGAAGCCATTCCTCATCAGATGGCACTGACTTTCCCACATTTCAGTCACTCTGTGCACATTACTCTGTTCTATTTTCTTCATGGAACTTATCAGGCTGTAGCTTGACTCTTTTTACTTCAGGATTATTCGATAGGTGCTGCTGAGGAAATTAATTATCCAAATGGAAAAAAGCCCACATGGAAAAAAAAATTAGATCCTTACCTGATACCATGTACCCAAATCTGTAGGTAGATTAATCATCTGAATGTAAAAGCCAAAACATTAAAGTTTTGCATAAAAATATAGGAAAATGTCTTAATGTCTGCTGGGTGAAGACAATTTTCTTATGCAAGACCAAGAATAATAATAATAATAATAATAATAATAATAATAATAATAATAGCAACCACCTCAAAGCAAAAGATTAACAAATATGACTACAATAAAATTAAGAATTTCTGTTTATCAAAAAGCAACATAGAGAGTAAAAAAAAAAAAATGCCATAAACTGGGAGAATATATTTTCTAATCGATCAAGAAAGGTTTTGGTATTTAGAATAAAGAACCCTTGAAAATTAAGACAAATAATAAAAGCAACTCAACAGAAAATGGGAAAAGTGGACAGTTACTTCACAGAAGAAGAAACATGAATGGCCAACTAAGAAAGGATCCACATA
>NW_007731108.1:16226-28546 GCF_000696425.1 Galeopterus variegatus | reverse complement strand
ATGTGGGATCCGAACCCTCGGCGGGAGCGCCGCCGCGCTCCCAAGCGGCACACTGTAGCAGTGCGTCACCGGGCCGGCCCCCAATACTTTGATTTCTGACTTACATCCTTCTGAACTGTCAGAGAATAGTTTTCAGCCATCTGGTTAGTGGTCATTTGTAGGCAGCCCTTGCAAACTGATACGCGGGATAATCCCATTCCCTGCCTTTGGTAGACAGTGTTATTGTCGACGCTCTTGTTCTTCCCCTTGAGAGGATGATACACTCTTGTCTACTTGACATCACACCTGGCTTTATTATTTGCTTTGGCCAATGAAATGTTGGGGGAAGTGAAATCTGCCACTTCCAAGGAGAAGCTCTAAGAGCCTCGCATGGTTCTACGTCTTACCTTGTCCCTCTCCCAGGAGACATAGATAGGGACTGCGCTTCAGCCTGGGTTCCCAAATGAAGATAACACGGAACAGAGTTGAGGCTGACCAGTGACGAGCGTTAATGTGAGCAAACAATAAACCTCTGTCTTTATAAGCCACTCACATTCGGGAATGTTTGTTATAGAAGCATAACTTAGCCTAATGTGATCAACACACTGCCTCATGAAATGTTGTGATTGCTCAAGATCATGATGCTTCTAAAACACAGTGCTGTGCATATTACTAATATTATTTAAGTACTATTACTGTCTTCTTAACTCAAATAGTGCAGTATAACTATTGAGTGCCTATTACGTGTCTGGCTAAAGTGTTTGCTTCAGGGATAGACATGCGTCTGGAGTTGGATGAATACAAATCATTCCCTGGACTTTGCTGGAATGCTGTCTTTGGAAGAAAGAAAAGTATTAGCAGGGTTCCTGGCTATACCAGTGACATACTACAGACACTTGTGAGGGGTGCCTTTTCCACTGTAACGAGAGAATATAACTGGAAATGATATCATCACAGAGAAAGAAGAACCTAGAGTTAGAGAAAGAAGAAGGATAGAAAAAAGGAGTTCTTTTACATCATCATAAGCCCCTTGGATCCAGCCATGCTCAGGCAGATGCACTGGAAGATTTTCAGTTACATGCATCGATCCTTTGCCATTTTTTCTAAGCTGCCTCATTGGGCTTCTGTTAATAGATAGAGTCTTGACTCCTAGGGAGGTGTCCTAATCCCCTGCCACCAGATGGTTGCTCTTTAAGGGCAGAAGCTGTACCTCATTCTTTTACGTAATTCCTGCAGCTCTCAGCACAGCGAATGGCATATATGGCTGTACACCAAATATTGTGTTTGGGAATTTATGTAGAACCTACTGGCACTTAAGGAGAATGAGGATCTCCATGTGCATACAACCTGCAGAGGAAATTGTAACATGGTACAAACTGTCCTCAGAAGATCACAGATAATGAATCTTTCAAAAATTATTTGGAAGAATCTGAATATTTGAGAAGGAAGAAAGCTTAAAATTGAGAACAATAATTTATCATGTACAAAGCCTTTCCAAAGAATTTGTCCAGCCTCTGTATCTCTGTTTCTTTATCCATAAATGTGATAATATTAACTTTTTTTTTTTTTTTTGGCATTGGGACCCAATGAGATAACGCATGCAAAAACAGTATGCACCAATTTTTACAGCAACTTGTACAGTGTCTAACAGAAAGTAGCCATTGTTATCCCACATTTATAGCCCAAAGCTCCCTATTTAGACTGAATACATCCAGCTGGACTCTCTGGGGATAAAGAATTGGTGTAATGGAGTGATTGCATGTGAAAACAGTATGCACCAATTTTTACAGCAACTTGTACAGTGTCTAACAGAAAGTAGCCATTGTTATCCCACATTTATAGCCCAAAGCTCCCTATTTAGACTGAATACATCCAGCTGGACTCTCTGGGGATAAAGAATTGGTGTAATGGAGTGATTGCATGTGAGCGTTGAAGGCTATTTCTACAGGTATAAGCAAAGAGACCCAATTTATCACAGCAAATAAGCACATTAATGTTACATTAACCCCCAGAAGAGATTGGCCAAAATCAAGACAAAATATGGATTGTAAGCCAGATCCCAGAAATGACAAAAACCCCTCAGCTAGAGTGACAATAAAGTATTAAATTAAGTTAATTTAAACTCAGCAGACCTGGAAGCCGAAGACACAAAACAGAACACGCTGGCTGGTGCTGCCTGCAACTGTGGAGGACAGGTGAGGACCCAACAGGGAAGAAGACAGGACCAGGCCAACCGTCCCAGGAATGGACAGTAGTTAGAATGCTCTGCAAGACTGGGAGTTATTCTTCTAGTGCAAGCGTTCTTTTTCTCCTCTCCTAACTGAACATTTCCCTTCCGTTCTTACTCCCTTGTGGTCAATGTTCCATATAGCAGCCACAGAGATCTTTAAAAAAAAAAAAAAAAAAAAAAAACTAAAACGAAACCTATTTCTGCATTGCTTAAAAGTGCTAAAGGTTTCCCATCATAATTAGAATAACATCCCAACTCCTTACTGTGGTCTAGGATGTTCCAAATAATCTGGCCCTGCCACATCACAAATCTTTCTCTGCCCGACCTGGCAGTCACACTGGCTTCTCCCCAGGTCTTCAGATACAGCAGGCCCATGCCTGCCTCAGGATCCTTGAGCTTGCTGTTCTCTATTCCAAATAATCTGGCCCTGCCACATCACAAATCTTTCTCTGCCCGACCTGGCAGTCACACTGGCTTCTCCCAGGTCTTCAGATACAGCAGGCCCATGCCTGCCTCAGGATCCTTGAGCTTGCTGTTCTCTCTGCCTGGAATGCACTTAACCATGACTCTGCATGGCTCATCTCTTCCTGCCACTTAGATCTTCACTCAGTGCTACCATCTGAGAGGGCTTCCCTGACCACCTGATCCAATATTGCCCATTCCCCACATCACTCTATCTCATTTTTAGTCTTACTCTATCAATGATCACAGCCTGAAACCATGGATTTAATTTATTATATGTGTGTCTGTGTATGTACATATATATTATACATATATACACACACACATTTAATATACATATATATGTTTGTATGTATGTATGTGTATTTTTTTCTCCAAATTAAAATCAAATTTCATGAATGTAATGTTGGGCCTTTATCCTTGTCTTGTTCACTGCTGTGTCCCCATCACCTGGCCCATAGTAAGCTCTCAGTAAATACTTATGATAGGAGAGAGTAAATCTTTCCCAAAAGTCCCCTCTGTTACTTAATTTCTGCATTTGTTGGTCTTGCTTCCCCCATTTCTCTAATGAGTATCAACGATTCCCAGGACTGGAGAGACCTTGAAAAGTTATCAAGTCCCTTATTTTTTGCCTCCACAACACTCAAAAGCTGTGTTGCTTCCTGTCTCCTCTATTCATCTAATACATATTTCTTTTGTGCCTTTCTATGTGCTATGTATCGTTCTAGGCCCTGGACCATGGAATTGAACAATGCAGAGGAGATCTTCACTCTTACAGAAAAGATGACCAGATTATGCAACTGCAAAAGGCAGCAATCATGTGTTCTTTGTGAACAGTGCCCTTGGACTTGTGCAATGTGGTGGCCTTTCTCACGGAGCTTAACTTCTAGAGAGGAATGTAGGAAAGAAATGCATGCACAATAAACAGGAAAAAACCTTTCAGATTCTGGTAAATCTTATGCAGAAAACAAAGCAATATAAATAAATATATGCAGAAAATAGAGTGGCATAGTAGAGATTAGGAAGGATTGGGCCACAGCGAATCGGGGTGAGGCAGGTAAGGGAAAACATCTTTGAGGAAACGACATCAACAGAGACGTGAATCCAAGCAGTCAGCCAGAGCCCTTGCTTGGAGAGAATGAATGAGGAGACAATGGCAGAAGACAAGGTCTGAAAGCAGAACCACATCAGGGTGGAACTACAGGCCACCTCGAGGAATTCAGCTTCTATTCTAGGCCTACGGGAAACAGCCATTGGGGGTCTCAGGCGGTGAGTTGCAGGATCACTGTCTTAGTTGGCATCTCCCTGCACCCAGTCGCCCAACCTGGACATCTAGCTCTCTTTCCTCACCACTCTTTTTGAGTGGTCAACAAGCCTCGTTTATTCTTTCCCTTAAATACCTCTCAAATTCCTTTTAGGTCATCCCCAATGCCATAATGTTTCTCACTTAAACTTTCCCAGGATGTCCCTCTGCCCTAGGACTCTCCATCTTTGACATTGCCACCCAAACTAAAGTCTTCTGCCTAGAAATATTGGCTGGGTCTCTGCTGACCACTGGTTAAAGTTCAAATTTGAGTCACTCCCACCTTCTTGCCACCCTTGTGTGACTAACATACCCCACACTTTCAGGCTCACTGAAATCCTTGCTTTGTGTGAAACATTCTTTATGTGTCCATATTTCTATGAAAGTACTTCAAAAAGTTCATGGGAAGATAGAATTAAAAGATAATATGAATCTTTCCATGAGCCTTTTGAAGTACCCTCGTATGTGCTCTTCCACCCCCCTGGAATGCCATTCTCCATTTGGCAAATGTCAGTCTATCTTTTAAGACCTATTTCAAATGCCACCTCTTATGAGAAGCCTTCCCTGATTGCATCGTGTAGAACTCTGTGTTGGTACAGTGATTCTGGAGCACTTGTCAAGTTCAGATCAGAGTTCTCTGGGCACAGGGCCAATGTCCTCACTCTTGGAAGAGTCTGAGAAAAGAGATCACAGCTTGTATCTGTAAGAATGCCAGAGTCAAGCAGATGCCCAAGAAATACTGAATCTTAGAAATGCATTCCATGACCTATAGAGACCCCTGCAGAGAATAGAAAGAATATGTACAATTTTCTGTGGCATCTTGGAATGGCATTCCTTGGGTACAACATCCAGCAGCCACAATTCTTCAAATGCTGTCATCCAAGATGTTCAACCACCTATTTGGAATCCAGGCAAGGAGGAGATGCTGTCTCTTTCCTGGCATCTCCGGAACCCATCAAGTTAAATCAGCCTGTAACAACAACATAAAAAGGACTAGATAATTTGTAACCAGTCATCAGGCCACTTGTCAAGTCAAGCTAATGACAATGTTAGTTTAACAGCACACATCTGGGTGGACAGATTGAAGCATCACACAGGCTCACATAGCTGACTGCTACTATGGTCAAAAAAAGAAGTTAAGCAAGTCTGTGGCCGCTCACATGATCGGACCCTGGATGGACCCCAGATAGATGCATGAGAAGATTCTAAACAAAGCAGCCAGTGGAACTAAGTATATCAATCTACACTCTCGAATTTCTGCATTTTTCCTTTTTTTACAAACTATATAAAACACTATCTATAACTCAGAGTGAATGCTTACTGGTAAGTGATGATTACTTAGATTGCAATAATAGTCAATATTTCCTCAGTAAAAGCCTGGGTAGAATAATAAAAATGAAAATGTGGTGCCTGAATTCAACACGTTTAATTCTAATAGGGCAGGAGAGAGATGATACAGTCTTATTGTCCGTAAAGAATTTTGGTGAAGATCTGGCCAAACCCCTATGGTTAGAGATGGGGAAACTGAGGCCCAGATTGAGAAAGGGACTGGTTTATGGTCACTCCACTTATTGGCAGCAAAATAAAGACTAGAACTTATGCAGACTGGCAACCCCGCTACAAGAAGCAGCAGCATGAGAACAAGACCCAGAAGGTGGAGAGATTTATTTCACCCAGAGGCAGGAAAGACTGCTGGAAGGAGAAAGCATGTGAACAGGGCCTTGAGGGGTGGACAGGATTCTAATAAGCTGGGAGGAAGGACACTGTAGGGCAGAGGGATGGGTGAATCAGAGCACAGGAGAAGCAAAGAGGTCGGTTCTGGGGATCCCAGGAATGTGCTCCATGTGTCACATGGCCAGAGGAGCTAACGCAGGGAGGCATGCCTCAATTTCCCACCCTGCCAAAACAGACCTCCACTTCCATCCTAACCATCACCATCTCTCACTTGGACTTTGTAATTATCTCCACTTTCGACCCTCACTGTACATCTCCAAACTGTGTATCTCCAGCCCATGTGATCTTTTGAAAGTATAGATTAAGTCACACCATTCTCCTGGTTAAAATTCCCAATTGCTTCCCACTGTGTTTAGCATAAAATCCCAATTCCTTTTCATTGCCTATGATACCCTACCTAAAATATTATCTCTGAGCCGGGACTCATGTTAAGTGTCTTCTCACTCACCACATACCAACACCCCCAAACCTTCTTTCTGCTTCTCAGATATGCAAAACTCATTTACATTTTAGGACTTTGCACCACTGTTTCCTCTGCATAGAAATCTTTACCTGTAAGTCTTCACAGGGCTGACTCCTTCTGAGTTCAGCTCGAAGATCATCTGTGCAATGAAGCCATTCCTCATCAGATGGCACTGACTTTCCCACATTTCAGTCACTCTGTGCACATCACTCTGTTCTATTTTCTTCATGGAACTTATCAGGCTGTAGCTTGACTCTGTTTACTTCAGGATTATTCGATAGGTGCTGCTGAGGAAATTAATTATCCAAATGGAAAAAAGCTGAGTTCAGCTCGAAGATCATCTGTGCAATGAAGCCATTCCTCATCAGATGGCACTGACTTTCCCACATTTCAGTCACTCTGTGCACATTACTCTGTTCTATTTTCTTCATGGAACTTATCAGGCTGTAGCTTGACTCTTTTTACTTCAGGATTATTCGATAGGTGCTGCTGAGGAAATTAATTATCCAAATGGAAAAAAGCCCACATGGAAAAAAAAATTAGATCCTTACCTGATACCATGTACCCAAATCTGTAGGTAGATTAATCATCTGAATGTAAAAGCCAAAACATTAAAGTTTTGCATAAAAATATAGGAAAATGTCTTAATGTCTGCTGGGTGAAGACAATTTTCTTATGCAAGACCAAGAATAATAATAATAATAATAATAATAATAATAACCACCTCAAAGCAAAAGATTAACAAATATGACTACAATAAAATTAAGAATTTCTGTTTATCAAAAAGCAACATAGAGAGTAAAAAAAAAAAAATGCCATAAACTGGGAGAATATATTTTCTAATCGATCAAGAAAGGTTTTGGTATTTAGAATAAAGAACCCTTGAAAATTAAGACAAATAATAAAAGCAATTCAACAGAAAATGGGAAAAGTGGACAGTTACTTCACAGAAGAAGAAACATGAATGGCCAACTAAGAAAGGATCCACATATTCAACAGAAAATGGGAAAAGAAGTGGACAGTTACTTCACAGAAGAAGAAACATGAATGGCCAACTAAGAAAGGATCCACATACTTAATCTTGTTGATAAACAGGGAAAGAGAAACTAACATCATAGTGATAAACATTTTTACACCTCTAGATTTGCAAAATGTTAGTAAAATCTGATAATACCAAGTTTTGGTGAGGATGTGAGGCAGTGGAAACTCAAATATCGATGTGGGGGTATAAGTTAAAATAACTTCTTCATTTAAAAACTGTGGTATACATACACAATGGAATACTATTCAACCACAAACAAGAATAAATCCTGTCATTTGCAGCAACGTGAATGCACCTGGAGGACGTTAACTGAAGTAAGCCAGGCACAGAAAGACAAATACCACATGATCTCACTCGTATGTGGAATCTAAAAAAAAAAGAAAAGAAAAAAGAAGTTGATATTATAGCACCAGAGAGTAAACAGTGGTTACCAGAGACTGGGGAAGGGAAAACAGGGATATTTGGCCAACTGGTGCAAAATTACAATTAGATAGAATAAGTTCTGGTGTTCTATTGCACAGTAGGGTGACTACAGTTTGCGGTTAAGTTTTGCACATTACATAATAGCTAGGGGAGAAGCCTTTGAGTGCTCTTGCCACAAAGAAATGATAAATGCATGAGGTGATGGATACATTAACTACCCTGTACCATCATTATACAGCACATACATGTATCAAAACTTCAGACTATACCCTATAAATATGTACAATTACAATGGATCAATCAAAGTAAATGAATTAATTAAAAAATAACTACTTCAGAAAAACAATTTGACGTTATCATTTTCTAAAGTTAGAAAAGCACATATGGTAAAACCTAAAAATCTAAGGGCTGGCAGGTTACCTCAGTTGGTTAGAGTGCAGCCTTGCAACACCAAGGTCAGTGATCCAGATCCCCTACTGGATAGCTGCCAAAAATTAAAAAAATAAAAATTTGACTCAGTCTCTACCTAGAGAAACTCTTGCGTGTATGTTCTCGAGGACATGTGCATAAGTATTTGTAACAGTTTTATTTAAAATTGCTCAAACAGGAAATAGCCTAAGTGCCCATATACGGAAGAACAGATTAAAAAAAAGATGGAACAGTCATAAAAGGAAATACTACACAGCAGCAAAAGTGAGGAAGCTACAGCTATACACATCAAGGTGGATGAAATCTAGACCTTAAAACTGAATTTAAAAAATTGCAGAGGAAAACAAACAAAATTATCCTGCTTTTATAAAATACATAGAAAAGAAAATCTAAAAAATATTGAGTTCGGGCCAGCCCAGTGGCGCACTGGATAAGTGCGCCGCTTGGGAAGTGCGGCGGCGCTCCCGCCCGAGGGTTCGGATCCCACATACAGACCGGTTCCCGCTCACTGGCTGAGCGAGGCGTGGGAGCGATGCCAAGGGTTGCGGTCCCGTTGCCGGTCCCTGGTCCGGTGCGGGGGAAACACTGAGGGTTGCGATCCGTTGCTGGACACGGAAAAAGACAAAAAAAAAAAAAAAAAAACCAAGCTATCAAAACACATACATCTGAGGCCTCAGATGTGGGTGCCATCCCCAAATGGTCGACTCCATTTCTTCTTGTTCTTTGGACATAAACCAGAGTCCTTCAGTCTGCTGGTGAGCCTGTGGGCATGATATCACCAGAGGGTCTGAGCAGGCAGGTAGAAAGAGTCAAGCTAACTCGCAGGCTACTGAAACAAAGTCCTGCCCATGTGCTTAGCAGCTTTGCTCACAGAGGACTCTGCAGATGAGGATGACTATGTTGCAAGCACCCTGCTGCTATTCCCCTGGTCCCAGAAACACACACTTAATAACTGTTGCATGTGTGTGCACAGACAGCCTCTGCTTCCTCACCCTGCCTCTCCCGGCTTTTAATTGCGCTCACAAAGGCCCACCCCAATGACTTGAAGCATCCCATTGGCAGTCACAAAGGCAAAGGAACTCCAGGTTACAGCCACAATTCAGCTTCAACTCTCCCCCATTGTGCCCAGCCACGGCAGTGGTCTCAGAGCCGTCGGGGGTCTTACATATCTCATACGTGAAGCAAAGTGGGGGGACAATGTGACAAATTATGAACAAGCTCAGAGCCCAGCCTGTGGAATTCTTCCCTTTGTGAGACTCTGTCACGTGTCAGCTGGGCTGCTGGGCAGAGAGGGGGACACGGGGGTGGGGGACATCCCAGCAGCAGGAGGCCAGCCAGCGCTGGAACACTTTTCATGCTGAGGAATGCTCTCTGTCTCTCTCTCAATCTTTGGTTTACAAGGGAGAAAAAATATTCTCACTTTATTATTTTTTCCCTTTTAGGTCTAAGTATTCTATCTAAGTATCAATACTATTCCCTGCTAAAGAAAACAAAAGACTCAAGAAAACTTTCGGAATTTAATCTCCCAAGAGCCAAAGGCAAAAAAGCCCCAGGGCTGTGATGACCTACTTGTTCCTAACACTTCCCTGTGTCTTGGAGAACCTGCCCTTCTCTTAACTTTCTGGTGCCTTGATTTCCTTATCTATTAAGAAAGATAAGATGACAATAAGTGTATCTGCTTCATACGCTCATCAGGATTAAATGTCTATAAAGGGCTTAGAACGGTATCTGGGACATAGAAGCCCTCAGAATGTGTGCTGTCGTTATTATTATTAACATGATTTACAGTAGGATTAGCTGAAATACACACCCTATGGCCATTTTACCCATTCCCCTTCCTCCTCTCTCGGTCTCCTCACTTCCTTGCAGGTTTTTTGTAAGAAGGGCCACCTCTGATACCACTTTTGTATTTTAAAGCACCCAGTGAAGGGCAGGGCACCAGGACACATAGTGAGCATTTGTTTCCTAACTGCTAAAAGACGACCAGCAAAAGTAGACTACCCGCCACTGATGCTGAGATAAATTGACTTGATGAGGATACTGTCGCAGAGCGACCAAAAGGTTTCTCTCAAGTTAGTTTTCCAGGTCTTGTTAGGAGACTAATTTGTTTTCTCTGGCTAAGGAGAAGAAAGTATCCTTTATGCAAACAAATTGTGAACACACCGTTAATCATTTTAGTGGTCCAGGTGCAAATTCTTAAGGGTGGCCTTTCTGAACATAGTTTTGTCAACACAGCCCTCAACTGCTTTTTCTCTCTTCCTTCCTTCCCTCCTTGCTTCCTTCATTTTCTTTCTTGTCAATGACTGTTTCTGCAAGATTCTTATCAAATTCTTAATTGTAGTGATTTTATTTCTTTTCTCTTTTGCTTAAGAGACACTAAGTGAAGTCACACCTTTTGCTGATTTAGCTCTAAATAGTTTTTATTTGATAATGGATCATTCAGAGACCACAACAATGACAGGCAGAACCCATCACCATTTTGCCAATTCTTTACAAGCTTCAGGGAAGTAAGAAGGGGAAAGAAATAAAAGTTTAACAATACATCTTGTCATCATGAATTAGAAACTGGAAAGGACCCCCCCTTTTAATGAAATAGAACAAACAGAAGAAAGCAGCACATCACTCTTTAAATTAGGAGGAAACAATCACATGGCAGCCCGCTGTCTTCCTCCGAAGCATCAGAATAAATACTTGTGGGTTTCGGGGAATTAGTACAATTTCTTTCTTGGTAAGACCTTGAGCATTTACCATGTCTTAGGCTTTTAAAAAGTGGGTGTCACAGGACACACTATGCACCTCTAAAGACAGGACTGAGGACACGGGGTAGGAACTGATAGAGGAAACACTCACCACCTGTTTTATGGCAAAGTGAGAAATTACTTGAGTTCTACCAGTTGATTTCAGGTGCAGTTGCCGAACACCATCAGCACATCCTGGGTCATGCTGTTTCATAAGGAAAGGGCAAGTCCTGTCCTCAAGAAGGTCTTGTCTCACTGGGAAACCAAGACACGCACACAGGAGAAGGTCAGTGGTCATTGGAGGCAGGCAATGACTCAATTCTCAGTAGAAGCTGGGAGCATAAGCACACTCAGCAATGGAAGGAAAAGGGGTGGTTGCTGCCAGGGGAGCCTCCCAGGAAGAGGAGGGGCTCCACCTGGACCTGGGAAGTATAGCATTTGGAGGAGGAAAGGGGAGGGCAGGCTGCCCACGAGGTCAGAATTTGTGACCACCCAGCATAGTTGCCTCTTCCTCCCCCTCGTGACTACAGAGGCCATCACTAAGTAATCAAGCAACTCTTCCCACTACCCCGAGCCCAGTCTAGGCTTCGGAATCCTTCTCAACGCAGCATTCATGAGTTTGTTCACAAAATAAAGTGTTTTGTGCTTCTCAGCAAGGAGAAGTGATCCACTAAGCAATCAAGCAACTCTTCCCACTACCCCGAGCCCAGTCTAGGCTTCGGAATCCTTCTCAACACAGCATTCATGAGTTTGTTCACAAAATAAAGTGTTTTGTGCTTCTCAGCAAGGAGAAGTGATGTGAGTAAACACATGGCTCAGAGAGGAATCAGGAGGTGTTTGTGATTGGGAACATGAACCAAGGTTTCTTGCTGGCCATGAGTATAGAGACAGATTGGTGGGATGGTGGCGATGGAGCAGGCCTTGATTCGCACGTTATCTGTAAGTAGTGGCCTGGGGAGGGGTGCAGGATTCGAAGTTATCACCTACAGTTCTGACAAATCCCTGCTCATTTTAAACCAAATGGGGTAAAGTCACTCAAGTTACTGGGTGAGCTATTTACAGATAACAGTGTACATTTCAGGGTGCTATTAATTGAGATGAGGACAAATATTTTACTGTAAGAATATTACATCACAACAAAATTGTATTTGTAGTGTCCTTGAACAAAAGCCAGCAAGGAACATGAACAGTCCGGAAGATGGACCTCCCTTTGGAGGATAATTGGGGAACTTTGGGGAAACCCCAACCCACCCGGTCATCCACCCCACATTCTGCTCTACAAAAACAGGGAGGGTCATGTTTTAGTTGCAGAGTCTGCCATCTCCTTCTACTTGTATCCTGTAGCTTCTCTGGGCTCTGATCACTGTCCACTTCCCTGCACAACACCAGGGACAGGCTGAGGTCCGGAAGCCAATGTGGAATCTCACTTTGCTTGACCCACTCAGAGAAGGAACATGCCACCACTTCCCTTTCTCCACGGAGCACCTCCTCATCACCCAGTTTCAATAAGACAGGTC
>NW_007731108.1:9568-15353 GCF_000696425.1 Galeopterus variegatus | reverse complement strand
ATATATATATATATTCAGGAGACATCAACATTGTCAGGCAACTGCCCTCTCACTGTCCACATTCCAAGGGAGATTATTAATTTTCTCCAGAGAAGGAGGCCTACAAAAAAGGAAGATAGCCAGTTTATATGCTAATCCCACAAAAGAAGCAACTGCTCCTCTGCTTGCTAGATCCATGTGAGCAAGAAGTCTTAGTGACAACTTACAAGGCATCATTTACAGTAAACACAGCCACCGCCCCAACCTTTAGAAAAGGATTTTATTTTATTTTATTTTAGGAAGGCAAAGACAGCTTTTTTTGTTGTTTGGCTTGAAATTACAAGGTGCGTAAACTTTCCTTTCTCCTTTGTTCCCAAATGGAAGATCTCCCACCAAATTTTGTTTCCCAACAAGAGAAGGAGAAATCATTGGCTTCCTCATGGCATGGAAGGTCCCTCACCCCCCAGCTTTTGTTTGCTAGAGATCTTGGATGGTACTCTGGCAGAAAGCATTCGGCAAGATTATCCGGCTAGTCACAGCCTTCAAGGAATAAATATCTTACACCTTGCTCCCTTTTGTGGTTCAAAAGCCACTGTCACTGGGGTACACTAGTGGTTTTAAAAAGGCTATAATTCATATGCAAACTAGAGGAGGATTTTCATGATTTCATAATAAAATGTTGAAACGCTTTGATCTCAAGTTGTAAGGAGGTGTGAAACAGTGCCTTCAAAACAGACAGATATTTGTGTAAGCATCCTTTATGTATTGCCAGTGCGGAATAATAATATATCAAAGCCCCAACTTACCTCATCTGCCTGGTACAGCCAAGGCATAAATAAAGGGGAACAATGGAATTACTATTACTCACTCTCTGAGAGCCAGCGACATCACTGTATCCTTTATAATTGCTGGCAAGAAGATTAATGTTTTGTTAAATATCAGAGCAAGGTCACAAGGGAGCTTGCAGGCCTGTCTAAACATCTAGTCTTTAAGCTCCTTCTCTCTCCCTTGCTCTTTTTTGCGGAAATGAACTTGTAGCATTTCCTCTAATTATGGTGATTTTTGCTTTTCAAAGCAGGCCTACATCATCACCTCACTCTGAACATGCTCACACACACACATGCACGCACACACACACGCACGCACGCATGCACACACCTTCCCCTAATGATATTTGGGGACAGGCTTGATTTAGCTGCAGCATATGGGCAATGTTGTTATGAGGCGACCTTGCCCTTTTAACCAACGTGGGTAATTCATTGCCTGTCACTGTGGCTCAAAGCAAGGCACTTGTGCTTAAGAGATTGACTTTATTGGGGTCCTCAGGGGGCTCCCAACCAAAGACCGCTATCATCGTTTGCCGTGCTTCTGTTATGTTTAGCCCGTATGCCTGTCCATACAGATGTTTCCAACAGCAAACAGTTCATGACCCAGAAAGAACAAAATATTTTGGCTTTCCTCAGCTTTCAGCACCTGTTTAAACCAAAGGGACTTCGAAGCTCTGTGTTCAGATTAGAAGGCCCAGCCAGCAACTGGAGGGAGGCCGCCTCAGGGCTAGAGCCAACCTTGCAACCTAGTGGCAAACCCGAGCCCCCTTTCATGCAGCTATCCTGACTGTCTTAACTCCCAGAAGTGTTCGAGGTCACCTGTACCTGTCAATCTGTGTCTACCACATCAGAAATTAACCCAGATGCTCCACATCTATCCCTCTCTCACTTATTCTACATTTTTCAGGGCAATGCCATGTCTTTGGTTTAACACTCGGCTTAACTTCTGCAGACCCGAGGTGGACTTTAGAAGTTCTGCAGGGCTGAATGATTTGAGGATGATTCCAGGGATGTGGGGACTATTTACCTTTCCCTGGAGAAAACCAGTGACAATGCTTAGACGACTTGTGATCAACATCTTGCAAACATGGCTGAGTAGACAGCACTAAAACGAACGTCTTATCTCTGGCAGAATCTGAAAGGAAGAGACACTCTAGAGGTCGCAAAGAGGGTGAAGGAGAGCCTTTCAGAGGGGCTATTTATCCCACTACTCCATGCCATTTGCCTGGGCAAAGGGCTTTTAAATTGCAGCTCCAATTTTAAGGAGATTTTCTTATTTGTTTGTTTTTCTTTCTTGCAGCTCAAGGAGGAATTAAGAAGTAAAAGAGACAGCTTAGAATGAAGGTGGGTGTAAGAAGCAATGAGATGTGAAAGGGAGGATGTCCTGACTTTGGGGACTTGCCTCAGCTCTGCTAATCTCAGTGACAGTTGGAGCATAGACCCACAATTACCATGTGCCCTTTCACCTCAGCATAAAATGAAAACAGTGATGTCCCACCTAATATGTAGATGCCTGTGCTTCATGTGGACTGCAGGCCCTCAGTAAACGTGTTGAATCAGTAAGTGGGTGGATGGATGACCAGCTGCTTCAGTGGCTGAATGTGTGGGTGGATGAATGGATGGATGAATGGATGGATGGATGGATGGATGGGTGGATGGATGGATGGATGGATGGATGGATGGATGGATGGATGGATGGATGATGGATGGATGGATGGATAAATGATTGAGAGATCCGACACAAGGTAGACTAGACAGGTAATTATTCAGCTACTCCAGGAATTGGCAAATAATGACCTAGAGTCCAAGCCTGGCCCGCCACCTGCTTTTGTAAATTAAGTGTTATTAGAACACAGCTATGACCATTCATTTATGTTGTGTCTGCTTTCATGATACAAGGCAGTACTGCAGTATTGCTACAGAGAAAATATGGCCTGAAAATCCTAAATTATTTACTTTCTTCCTTTACAGAATAAGTTCACGAACCCCTGAGCTAAACAATTGCTACATTTTCTGAGTCAGTATGTAGTCTGCCCTCTTTCTTTTCTTTGTCTAGTTTGTTTTACTGATAAGACAAAAAACATAGACAGTAAAACCACATCACACACTCTTCTAAATTGCTTGAGCTGTAGTAAAAATGATGGGCAAAAAATAACTAAATAAGCATATTTCAGTAGAACAGGGCAATAAACCAAACCAACTGCTTCATTGGGGGTCCAATGGAAGAACACATGATCTTTGCCAATGCAGGACAAAGGAAAGTCAATTGAGAAAATGTAAGGTATGAACAAAACAATGTACTCTGTACTTTATGTGGAAGTTAAGGAGATTTTTTCAGAGGCTGATTTTGACTATATGAGTAATTTTCACCTTATTGCATTCACTTTAGAATCTAAGAAGCTGCCCCTGTGGTTCTTTGGAATCTCATAACCTTAACTTATAAATAAGATGGGAGGGATTATTTATGCTAACCACAGTGCACATGTTGAATCTTCTCTTTCTGCTATGCTGGGAGGATGATCTCACTCTGCTTCCCATGATCTGGGAGGAGCAATACGACAGCTGCTAAGATGAGTTCAACCTTATGCTCATTAGTCACGTAGATAATGAACACAGCGCAGGTTGGTAGGTCCCCATTATCCGCTCCAGGTTCATCAACACCAGCAGTCGGCAGGAAGATCCCAAGAACACATGAGGTTGTCCAAGAAAGCAGAGCTACTAGAAGCCACCACATGGAAAGTCTAGCTTGAGATGTCAGTGCCTTATAGAGCGATGCTGTGTGAACTCAGCAAAAAATGATCCACGAGCAGGAAGAGCAAAGGGAGTGGTGGGGGACTGAAGGCAGGTAAGTTAAGAAGGCAAGATATTGTGATTTGTTGTGTTGTATTTGAAATGGCTGCATTCTATTTAATACAATGTTGCCACTGTGTTCTGTCTTGTCAATGCAAGAACCTTACTGGCCATCAGGTGAAGCTACAACCTCATTCCCATTAACTGCTTGGAAGGTCAATGTTGTAGGCAGTCTTCTATGGCCCCTAGTGATCCCTACCTCATGTGCAATTCATGTCTTTGTGTAATTCTCTCCCATTAAGTGTGGGCTGTACTTAGTGACTTGCTTCTAATGAATAGCATATTGCAAAAGTGAGGGGATATCACTTCCGAGGCTAGGTTACAAAAGACTTATTTCTGGGCCGGCCCCGTGGCTCACTCAGGAGAGTGCAGCGCTGGTAGCACCGAGGCTGCAGGTTCAGATCCTATATAAGGATGGCCGGTGCACTTACTGGCTGAGCGTGGTGCAGACCACACCATGCCAAGGGTTGTGATCCCCTTACCAATCAAAAAAAAAAAAAGACTGATTTCTGCCTTGCTCACCTTCTCTTGGCTTCCTGCTAAAATGGACGGATGGATGGATGGATGATTGAGAGATTCAACACAAGGTAGACTAGACAAGGAATTATCCAGCTATGCCAATTCATGACTTGGCAATTCATGACTTAAGAGTCCAAGTCTGGCCCAACTGGCTCGGCTGAAGCCAGTTGTCATGTTAGCTGTTCTATAGAGAAATCCACATGGCCAGGACCCAAGGGGGACTCCAGCCAATAGCTAGGGAAGTACTGAGGCCTCAGTCCAACAGCCCACAAGGAACTGAATACTGCCCACAACCACATGAGTGAGCTTGGAAGTGGATCCTTTCACAGCTGAGGCTGGAGGTGACTGGAGCCCCCACTAACACTTTGATTGCAGCTTCAGGGAGACCCTGAGCCAGAAGATCAGCTAAGTCGCACCCAGATTCCTGACTTATAGAAACTTTAAGATTATTCATTTTCTTTAAGCCAATGAATTTTGGGGTGATTTGGTATGCAGCAATGGGTAAATAATGTCAACAGGATTTGCCCCTAGCTTGCTCTGTCCTTTAACACCTTAGTCCAGCTCCATCTTTATAACAATCAATGTCTGGCATCTATTGTTTTGTTTTGTTTTTTCTTTTGAGGACTCAAAAGAAACTCTAAGCTACATATAAGTGACTGATTTGTTAACTCTTAATTTCTTGCAGGAAAAATCCTGTTCTGGTTACTAATGCTGCAAAAGAAACCACTCAAACCTTAGTGGCTTAAAGTAACACCATTTTATTATATCTCCTGGGTTAAGTCAGAAATTTGAACAGCCGGTGACTGGGCAATTCGACTGATGTCAACTGATACAACAAGGAGGTATTCAACAGATGGCTAGTCTTGTCTAGAGGGACTAAGGCAGTTTCCCCATATGTCTGGTAATTTGGCAGAGGTGACTGTCAGCAACATGTCAGTTCATCAGAGCACCTACGTGGGCCTCTCCAGCATGCAGGTCTCCACGTTTCTGATTACGTTTGTGTCAGTTGGCTTTCCCAAGAACAAGAGTCCCAACAAGTTTGTTTGCATCTTCATCCTATAATTGGATAGAACACCTCATAGATGGAACAATGGACCTAAGAAATACTGAAAAAAAAGAGGTAATATAGTCCAAGTCAGTTAGAAAACATTGCCTTCTCTGGTTCCCTTTTGGACAGTACAAATATGTATTAGCATATTAAAGGCCTTAAAAATCAAGAACACAATTTAACTTTTTTGATCAGACATTTCCCAAATATATTGACTATAGAACCCTAATCCTATGTTGGTATATTGGAAAAATTATTTGACACTTAAAAATAAGGAGAAAAGGGGCCGGCCCCGTGGCTCACTCAGGAGAGTGCAGCGCTGGTAGTGCCGAGGCCACAGGTTCAGATCCTATATAGGGATGGCCGGTGCGCTCACTGGCTGAGCGTGGTGCGGACCACACCATGCTGAGAGTTGCGATCCCTTACCGGCTAGAAAAAAATAAAAATTAAAAATAAGGAGAAAAGGTTGGCAGTGTGTCTTTTCGATATCAATAATAGTAGCAAAGACCACTCAGGGATTGTCCAGGGCTGTGCTGTCCAACAGAACTTTCTGTAGTGGTGG
>NW_007731108.1:8174-8909 GCF_000696425.1 Galeopterus variegatus | reverse complement strand
TAGAAAAAAATAAAAATTAAAAATAAGGAGAAAAGGTTGGCAGTGTGTCTTTTCGATATCAATAATAGTAGCAAAGACCACTCAGGGATTGTCCAGGGCTGTGCTGTCCAACAGAACTTTCTGTAGTGGTGGAAATGTTCTGTGCAGTCCAATAGAGTAGCTTCCAGCCACTTGGGGCTACTGAACACTTGAAAAATGGGCAGTTTGACTGGGGAGCTGAATTTTAATTTAATTTTATTTTAATTGATTTAAATTTAAATAGCCAAAAGAGTCTAATGCATATTGTATTGGATAGCACAGGTCCAGGGAAATGTGCTTAGTTCATCTCATTGTTTAATATTGATTAAAGGTCTCAGACTTGCTGAAGTCACTATCTCCCCTAGTGCCCTTTCATCTTTTCAGCTACCAACCAGTCCCTCTTGGCCCCCAGGATCAAACTACAATTAAGCAACTAAGTGAATAACTCTTGACCCATAGGAACATCTCCAGGATTCTGTTCCAAGCCTGAAGTTGTTCTGACTGGTTGCAGTGGTTAATTTTATGTGTCATCTTGACTGGGCCATAGTATGCCTAGATAGCTGGTTAAATATTATTTCTGGTGTGTCTGTGAGGTTGATTCTGAGAGACTAGTATTTGAACTGCTGGACTGCTAAGGCAGATGAACCTCCCCAATGTGGAAAGGCAGTCTCCAACCCATTGAAGTCCTGAATAAAGAGCAAGGGAGGAATTAACTGG
>NW_007731108.1:5044-6292 GCF_000696425.1 Galeopterus variegatus | reverse complement strand
AAGACCTACTAACAAATGGCAAGGAATAAACTTTATTTGAGTTGGAGAGAAAATAAAGCCGGTTTATCTCTTCAAAGAGAATTCGGGGGGGTGAGGGAATGACAAGACAGACCCAGGGATACAAGAGGCTTCAAGTTCCCAGCGGCCATCGTATTCTGCATTCATAAGGTCAAACTTTACAGCCCTGTTACTGCCGCAGCTGATAATCCCTATCAAAGATATGTTATCTATTTCATCTCTATTAAATGAAAAAAAAAAAAAAAGAAAAAGAGGCAGGCTTCTGTGTTTTTCTTATAATGAAGTCTACAGAAGAGCAATATGTGACATAGGAATTAAAGAGGAAGAAACGTATTCCCAAACAGACTTTACCTGTGTGGAGCAGTCTACAGAAATGTAAGTTAGCAAAATGTAAGTTACTCAGATTGCCAGGAGAAGAGTTCCAGGAAAAGCGGTATGAAAATGAATTTAAAGTCACATGCACAGAGGCATCTTCAGGCTGAATCTAGGGCGAGGCCAGAGAAGTGCCCAGGATGCAAAATTTAAGGACATGCTCACTCTCAGGGTCATGCAAATACAGGGTTGCCCCCTGAGAGTGAGTGACTCCTTAAGTTGAAGCCTTCAGTCCCTTGCTTGTCTCACTCTAATTTGGACCCTGCAGCAACCTATCTGTTGACCCAAGCTTTTTTCTTTTTTTAATTATATCTTATTGTGGCAAAAGCACTTAACAGACTACCCTCTTAACAAATTTTTAAGTGTTCAATAGAGTACTGTCAATCACACAGGCACAATGTTGCACAGCAGGTCTCTAGCATGCATTTGTCTTGCATAACTGAAACTTTATGCCCCTTGGTGAGCAATTTCCCATTTTCCCCTGTCCCTTAGACCCTGGTAACCACCACTCTGCTCTTTGATTCTATGAGCAACTATTTTAGGTGCAGTATTTGTCCTTCTGTAACTGGCTTACTTCACATAGCATAATGTCTTCAAGGTTCATTTATATTGTCACATATTGCAGAATTACCTGCTTTTTTAAGACTGAATGATATTCCACTGTATGTATATACCACATTTCCTTTATCCATTCATTCCTTGATAGGAATTTAAATGTAAGACCTGAAACTATAAAACTTCTAGAAGAAAACACAGGGGAAATTCTTCATGACGTTGGTTCGGGCAATGATTTTATGGATACGACACCAAAAGTACAGGCAACCAAAGCAAAAATAAACAATTGGGACTGCATCAAAC
>NW_007731108.1:0-4092 GCF_000696425.1 Galeopterus variegatus | reverse complement strand
GATACGACACCAAAAGTACAGGCAACCAAAGCAAAAATAAACAATTGGGACTGCATCAAACGAAAAAGCTTTTTCACAGCAAAGGAAACAACCAACAGAGTGAAAAAGCAACCTACAGAATAGGAAAAAACATTTGCAAACCAGATATCCAATAGTTAGTCTCCAATATACATAAGGAGCTCCTACAACTCAATAGCAAGAACCTAATAAACCTGGTTTAAAAATGGGCTTAAGACTTAAATATACATTTCTCCAAAGGAAACATACAAATGGCCAACAGGTATGTGAACGGATGTTCAACATTACTAATCATCAGTGTAATACAGATAGAAATCACAATCGGATATCACCTCCCACCTGTTAGGATAGCTGTTATGCAAAAACCAAAAGACAGCAAGTGTTGGGGAGGGTGTGGAGAAATTGGAACCCTTATTCATTGTTGGTGAGAATGCAGATGGTAAAGCCACTGTGGAAAACAGTATGGAGGTTCCTCAAAAAAAAAAATTTAAAATATGATCCACCAATCCCAGTTTGGGGTATTTGTCCAAAAGAATTGTGATCAGGATCTCAAAGAAATATTAGCATCCCAATGTTCATTGCAGTATTATTCACAATATTCAAGATGTGGGAATAACCAAGGTTTTTGAAGTCCAAAGTAGGCTTTGAAATTCTCTGATAAACCAGTTGACAAATTAACACACAAATATAGATTATTTGCACACACCAGCAATTAATAATTGCTAGCAGCTCTCTAGGTTGGAAATGTAAAGGCTGAGAATAGCTAGGGCTTTTCTCCACCCCCAGATGTGCAGAAAGTATGCACATCTGGATGTTCATTTTGTTTTCAGTTCAGCTGGGGGGGGCTCTCTGAGACTGCAAACAAGGGTGAGCTGACATCTAATGGGTGTGGGGAAGGGGAAGACCAGGTCCCCTGGTAACCAGCAAGTGCCAGGGAGGAGGAGGAGCAAGGCAAGCTCCCAAAGCACTTATTCTGTCCTTGGGATATTTGTCTTTGTTTCCATAGGTATTTATTTGTGTTTTTCTCTGACCATTTTGCATGTCATTAAGAGTTAAAGAAGACATATTGTACGTCCTAAAGAGAAGCAGTAAAAATAATTTAACTTATTTCTTTCATGTCTGAGTGTATTAATTCTTGCTTACATAAGGAAATACAAAAAACAAACTGCAAACAAGGAATCATTTGGAATCAGATTATGCACGAATAATGACACACATTCTCATCTAAGATGTGGGGGGAAATCTAGTTTTACTGCCAGTGGCTTTAAAAAATGTTTTTCTTTTTCAAAGGAGATTACTCAGAATGTAATAAAAACATGTTTTCTGCTCTAAAAGGATTAATTTACCTTTTGTGTCATGAGAAAATAAATGCAATCAATACCTCAATTCTCCTCCTCCATAGAGAAAGACAATTTTCAAGTTCGAATCCTGGGGAATGGTCATTTACCCTTGATTTCTTAATACTCAGCTTATGTTTTGCTTACGATTTTTCATTTCTGTGTTACTCAGACTCTCCCTGGAGCCCTAGATGCTTTCTGGGGGTCTCTGCTTCCTTCTCCAGCTCTGAACCCTCTTTTNCTGGAGCCCTAGATGCTTTCTGGGGGTCTCTGCTTCCTTCTCCAGCTCTGAACCCTCTTTTTCTTACCATGTGTTCCCCTTCTTTTCTGTGATCCCCTATTTCCCCATTAGCACCCAGAAACTGAGACACACAAGGGGATCTAAGATGGGCAAAAAGGCAAGTTCATCAGTGCAGGATCCAGTCTGCCCATCTCTAATACCAGCAAGTGGTGTGACTTTGCACTTGTTACCTAACCTCGAAATCCCTCACTTTTCTCACTTGCAAAAGAGATGAAAAACAGTACCTGTTTGATAGGAGAAAATGCATGAGAAGTGCTCAGCAGAGTGTCATTTGTGTCTCATTTGTACTGAAGCCATTGCTCCTTCTCCTTCGTGTTTGGATGCAGGCATTCTGTTTAGATACAAGCATTTGTTCTAATTTCTGTCCTTCTCATGAGCAAAATTTATTCCCCAGTTGCTCCAAGTATATCTGAAAATATTACTCTCATTACTACTCTTTTCTTTGGTTTTACCTTTATTGAATCCCAGATCAAAGAGTTGACACGATGCTCTAAGATCCATCCATCCATCCATCCAACAAATATTTACTATGCATCCACTACATGGCAAGCACTGTAAAACAGAAAGGTTATTATGAAAATGACACTGGAACAGAGATGTGACCAAACCACACAAGCCCTTGACTTTGTCATCCTTAATTTTGTGAGCAGGCATTGAACAATTGAATAATCCATTACAAGTAGGGTGACTAACTTGTCTCAGTTTGACTTGGATTTACCCAGTTTTAGCACTGAGGTCCTGTATCCTGGGAAAACTCTCAGTCCTGGAAAACCAAGACAGTTGGTCACCCTAAGTATAAATGGGATGAAAGGAAAAGATACCATGAACGCTTTCAACCAGGGACCTGACCCAGTCTCAAGTGTCAGAGGTAATTTGCGAAAGGAAGCCCCATTCATGGAAACCAGACAGATTGGTAGACAGAGGACATGGTGGGAAGGGGGAAGGCTTTAAAAAATGTTTTTCTTTTTCAAAGGAGATTACTCAGAATGTAATAAAAACATGTTTTCTGCTCTAAAAGGATTAATTTACCTTTTGTGTCATGAGAAAATAAATGCAATCAATACCTCAATTCTCCTCCTCCATAGAGAAAGACAATTTTCAAGTTCGAATCCTGGGGAATGGTCATTTACCCTTGATTTCTTAATACTCAGCTTATGTTTTGCTTACGATTTTTCATTTCTGTGTTACTCAGACTCTCCCTGGAGCCCTAGATGCTTTCTGGGGGTCTCTGCTTCCTTCTCCAGCTCTGAACCCTCTTTTTCTTACCATGTGTTCCCCTTCTTTTCTGTGATCCCCTATTTCCCCATTAGCACCCAGAAACTGAGACACACAAGGGGATCTAAGATGGGCAAAAAGGCAAGTTCATCAGTGCAGGATCCAGTCTGCCCATCTCTAATACCAGCAAGTGCTGTGACTTTGCACTTGTTACCTAACCTCGAAATCCCTCACTTTTCTCACTTGCAAAAGAGATGAAAAACAGTACCTGTTTGATAGGAGAAAATGCATGAGAAGTGCTCAGCAGAGTGTCATTTGTGTCTCATTTGTACTGAAGCCATTGCTCCTTCTCCTTCGTGTTTGGATGCAGGCAAGGTATGTGGCAGATGGCATAGAGAGCCTGGATCAAGAGCTCTCTTTGATTAGAGTGGACAGAACTGGCCTGGACTGCTTGAACTAGGTAGAACAGGCAAGGGAAGAGGAGGGATTGACTCCTAGGGTCCTGGTGGGAGCACTTAGACGGATAATGGGACCAGTAACTGAGAAGGACAATTCTCCCTCAGCCAGTCAAAGTTCTCAAAAGTATCTGTGCCACATACAGGAGGTGCCCAGATGACTAAGACATGAGGCGTGCTCTCCAGACATCAGGTTCTGGCAGAACACAGGCTTACCAACAACACATTGAAATATAGTGGGGAGGGCTGGGATAGAAAGGCACACAAACTACCGGGGACAAGGGACGGAAAGAGGAGATGGGCTATGCTGAAAAAGTTGAGGAAGTCTTCACGAGTAGGAAATTCTTCCCCCTGGTCTTAAAAGATAAATAAAAGCTCACTGGGTGCAGAGGGAGGACCTTCCAGGAGGGGCACGGCATGCACAGAGGATGCAAAGGCAGAAATTCCAGTCAAACTTATTCAATTATTTATTCATATTCATACGGGCTCGTGCGTGTTTATGTTATTTTATGGGTTATAATCTGATGCCATCATTATCGATTTTACTACTCAAATTGTACCAGCTTTATCTCTCCAGAACATCTTCACACTGGCTTCCAGAGTTATGTTGTGTTTTCTCTCTGAAAGCAGACTCTCAAGCTCACAAGCACAAAGACGTGTGACTCACATTTCTGAATGAAGCACAAATCACAGCACAGAGCTAGGCACATAGTAGGTGTTCCATACCTTTTAGGTAAATGATCCTAGAGTGGTTCTGTAAGCCGAG
>NW_007731107.1:143232-170165 GCF_000696425.1 Galeopterus variegatus | reverse complement strand
ACCCACTACCCACCCCCCAGGGAGGGTATTAATTTGTGAGGGATCTGCCCCCATTACCCAAACACCTCCAAACACTGCCACTTTGAGGATCAGATTTCAACATGAACTTTGTGGAGACAAACATATCCAAACTATATCAACATACTTGTGGTGACAGTTTGGGAAAGTAAGAGAACTTGGGTCCTTAATGATGCTGTTCAGCCTCTAAAATGACCTCAGAACCAACTGTTCCAGACTTCTACTGGTGTGGAATAATTCAATGCCTTTATAGTTGAGGATATTTTTAGTTAGGCTCTCTATTACTTGCAGCCAAAAGAATTCTGAATTGATACAATGTTGAAGATATAATAAATTATTACCATGTTGGATATATTCAGAGAATACAAGGGTGGTTCAATACAAATAAATCTATCAATGTAATTCATAGCAAAAATGAATTAAAGAAGACTACCATAGGGTCATATTAGTAATATACTTAAAAAGGCTTTCACAAAATCCAGCAACTATTCTTTTTTTTATTTTTTTAAAGATGACTGGTAAGGGGATCTTAACCCTTGACTTGGTGTTGTCAGCACCACGCTCTCCCAAGTGAGCTAACCGGTCATCCCTATATAGGGATCCAAACCCATGGCCTTGGTGTTATCAGCACCACACTCTCCCAAGTGAGCCAGCAACTATTCTTAATAAAAAGACAAGGTAAAAGAGGAGTAGAAAGCACTTAACTAAAGACTCTTTACTAAAAACTAGCAGCATCCAAACTGAGGAGAAAAAAGTATAACTATCTCTGTTCATAAATGTTATGATCTTATGTGTAGAAAACCTTAAAGACTCAACAAAAACACTGCTAGAAGTAGCAGACAAATTCAGCAAAGTTGCCAGATACGAAGTCAACATGCAAAAATCAGTTGCATTCCCATACACTAACAATGAACAATCTGAAAAGGAAATTAAGAAAATGATTTCATGTACAATAGCATCTGTAGTGGGTTGAATTATGTCCCCCAAAACTCATTGAAACTTGAATTGTGTCCCCCAAGTTTTATGTATTAGAAACTTAGCCCCCACTGTGACTGTTAAGAGGGTGGGAAATCCTATTATGGTAATTGAAAGGTGGAGCCTTGTAGAGGTGACTGGATTGTAGGACTATGCTGTAGTGAATGGATTAAAAATGGTTGTCAGGGGTGTGGTTCTGAGGGATTTAAAAGAAGAGGAGAGTCTCTGTGCTCTCTCTGCTTCCACCATCTTGCAATGTGAGACTCCTGGGTCACTATCACCACCCTCAGATGGGCTTTGGACTTCTCAGCCTCAGAAACTATAAGCAATAAATTTCATTTTCTTTATAAATTACCCACTTCAAAGTATTTTGTTATAAGCAACAGGAACAGACTAATACAGCATCAAAAAGAATAAAATTCCTAGGAATAAGCATACCCAAAGAGGTGAAAGACTTGCATCCTGAAAATTACAAACCATTGCTGAGAGAAATTAAAGAAAACACAAATAAATGAAAAGACATACTGTGTTTATGTTTTGGAAGACTAATACTGTTAAACTGTCCATACTACCCAAAGCAATCTACAGATTCAATGCAATCCCTATTAAAATCCCAATGGCATTTTTTGAGGAAATAAAAAAAAATATCCTAAAATTCATATAGAATCTTAAAGAACCCTGGATAGCTAAACAATTTTGAAAAGGAAGAACAAAGTTGGAGGACTCACAATTCCTGATTTCAAAATATATCACAAAGATATACTAATCAGAAAGTGTGGTACTAATATAAAGACAGACAAATAGTCCAATGGAATAGGGTAGAGATTCCAGAAATAAGCCTTTGGGTATATGGTCAAATGATCTTTGACAAGGGCACCAAAACCACTCCATGGAGACTGGACAATCTCTTCAACAAGTGGTATTGAGAAAACTAGATATCCATATGCAAAATAATGAAATTGGATCCTTATTTCACACCATATACAAAAGCTAACTCAAAATGGATTAAAGACCCAAACATTAGACTAAAACTATAAAACCCCTAGAAGAAAATATAGGGGGAAAATTTCATAACATTGGACTTGGCAATGACTTCTTGGATAGGACACCAAAAGCACAGGCAACCAAAGTAAAAATAGACAAATGAGACTACATCAAATTTGAAAACTTTCATTCATCAAAGTACACAATCAACAGAGTGAAAAGCAAATCTACAGGATGAGAGAAAATATTTGCAAATAATATATCTGATAAGGGGTTAATATCCAAAATATATAAAGGAGTCCTATAACTCAATAACAAAAAAAATCAAATAATCCAATTAAAAATAGGCAAGGGACTTAAATAGACATTTCTCCAAAGATGATATATAAATGGCCAACAAACACTATGAAAAAATGTTCAACATCACTAATCATCAGAGAAATAAAAATCAAAGTCACAATGAAGTATCACCTCACACCTATTAAGATGGCTACTATCACAAAAACAGAAAATAATAAGTGAAGGCGAGGACGTAGAGAAATTGGAACCCTTATGCACTGTTGGTGGGAACTGTAAAATGGTACAATCACTATAGAAAACAGTATAAAGTCTCCTAAAAAATTTAAAATACAACTATTATATGATACAGAAATCCCACTTCTGGGTATATAAGAATTGAAATCAGGGGGGAAGGAACCCAAATGTCCATTGACAGATGAATGGATAAACAAAATGTGGTTACACATACAATAAGACATTATTTAGCCTTAAAAAGGAAGGAAATTCTTTCACATGCTACAACATGGATGAACCCTGAGAACATTATAAGTGAAATAAGCCATTCACAAAAAGCAAATACTATATTCTTCCACTTATATAAGGTATCCACAGAAGTCAAATTCATAGAAACAGAAAGTAGAATGGTTGTTACTAGGGGCTGGAGGGAGGGGGGAAAAGGGAGCTGTTTAACGAGTATAGGATTTCAGATTAGCAAGATAAAAAAGTTCTGCTGATCTGTTTCACAACAATGTGAACATACAAGGGGTCTTCAAAAAGTCTGTGGAAAGATTCATATTATCTTTCAATTCTATTTTTCCATGAACTTTTTTAAGTACCCTTGCACTGAGCACTACTGAACTAAACCCTTAAAAATGGTTGAGGTGATAAATAATATGCGTTTTTGCTACAATAAAAGTAACCTAAATAAATAATCAGAAATATGCAAAGAAATTTTGCACAGGAATATTCATTGCTATATCATTTGTAATATTAAGGAAAAAATAGACAACAAGCTTAACAGACAATTGGTTAAATAAATTTTGATACAACCATACTCTGAAATACTATGTATCTATTAAAAGTCATGATATAAGACATCCAGTTTAGATGGCAGAATAGACGGTCCCCAGCATCACTCTCTCCCACAAATCAACAAATTTACAACCATTAAAAAGTAACAACAGCCAAGCTGGGGCTGCTAGAGCTCAGGGAAGAGGAGGAGACCTGCATGAAGGCCAGAGAAGTCATGATGAGAGAAATAAAAAACTTCTCTAACCGTCTTGAGCCCCAGCTGCTTCCAGGCTGGAGCTGCTGAGTGCACAGAGCAGGAGCTGGCAAAAGCCACAGCTGTGCCCTGTGGATGAAGTTGCATGAAGGTGGCAGGGGAGAAGAGGGCCTTGGTGGCCCCCAGGCCAGCAAGACCACTAATAGGGTTCCTATGGACTCACATAGGAGCAAGGAGCCACAACAAGTGAAACAAAAGGAGCCACTCAGAGGCCATTGAGTCATTGCAAGGGACTGGCATACAGCCCATCCCATGAGAAGTGTTTGCAGCACTGGTGGTGGGGGAGACGGGCCCACTGGGAGAACACTGGGACACAGCAAGGACAGCTGATCTGCCCCCCACTCAGCATAGGACCCCTCAGAGGAGACTGGTGAGGAATATAGAATTGCATGGGGTGCAGTTTGATGAAAAGACTCAGGCCCAGATCAGTGTTTCTACACAGCCCAGGTGCATTGTATTTCACTAAACCTGGAAGTCCTATAAAGTCAACTATTAGAACCTGAACTGCTCAAAAAGCCTTCACCAGGGAATCATCAGCAAAGAAGTAATTTAGCTCAACCACAGAGCTCAAGTACTGGTCACCACAGGAAGTTCTCCCAGGAAGTTCTCCCACTTCAGAAGTAAGCAAAAGACAACAAATTAGTTCCAGCACAGAGTTTGAGTGGTGAGAACAGCAAATAATCCAACACAGAACTGAAAGAAAAAACAGAGTACCCAAAACCAGAGACAAAGTTTGATATTACCTAGTAAAGGTCTCATTTCACCAAAGAACACCCATAACACCTAGAAGGACCGGAAGTCTCCTGGGCTACCAAACCAGAAAGAGGGGACAACCAGGCACACTGTCAGTGCCACAGGGTCTGCCTGGGGTATGGAGGCATAGAGCTGGGGTTCAGACACCCCCCCACCACCACCAGGCACACCACCAGCACCATGGGACCCACTTGGGGTCCTGAGGCTTGGAACTGGGGACTGGACCCCCTCCCACAACCAGACACACTGCCATTGCCACCAGCAACTAGGTAAGGATCATGCCGAAAACATCACCTCCATGTGTGTGGCCCACCACAGCCACCACAATAACCACAGCTGCCTTGAAAGTAGCTAGATGCCACAACCACTGTGCAGATGGTCTGCCAGCCACTGGAATGCATTGACACAAGGAGAGTCACCAGCAGAGACCAAAGAAAAGAAGAGTATGTCTCTCTCCACAAAGCCCATTCCAGAGTGACAGAAGCATCTGTTCTACAATAATATTGGGGGACCTGAACACACCTCTCAGCATTGGACAGATCATCCAGGCAACAAATCAACAGAGTAACCATTACTCTTTCAGAAGGAGAGAAGAAATCTAGGGTTATCAGAGGTGGGGGGGGAGGGGGAGAGGGATAGGGAGAGATTGTACAAAGGGCATAAAGAATAAGTATGATTTGAGGGACCTGATCACACCTCTTAGCACTGGACAGATCATCTAGGCAACAAATCAACAGAGTAACCATGATTCTTTCAGAAGGAGAGAAGAAATCTAGGGTTATCAGTGGTGGGAAGGGGGAGGGAGAGGGGGATAGGGAGAGATTGGGCAAGGGGCATAAAGAATAAGTACAATTTGTAACAATATACATACTAGTAATATTGATTTGATCAACATATGTGAATGTTGAACCCCCAAAATATGTATAATCAATTATGATTCAATAAAATTAAAAATAATAATAATAGAATAAAAGTTGTGATGCAAAAGAAAAAAAAGTAATTGGTTGAAGCAAACATAGTAACAATGTAGTGTGGTGTTTACAACACGTAGAAGAAAAATGTATGACAACAATAGCACAAAGATGAAAATGGAAGTATATTGTTTTAAAGTTTCTATAGTACACATGAAGTGTGACTTGAAGGTAGACAGTGATAAATTAAAGATATCTACTGTAATCCTTAAGTGATGTCTAAGAAAAGCAAATAAGGCAATATAGCTAATAATTCAATAAAGCGTGTAAAGTGGAATCATTTTTAAAACTCAGTTAATCCAATAGAAGGCAGAAAAAGAAGAAAGGGGGAACAATGAATGGATAGGCCCAACAGAAAACAAACAGCAATGTGGTAGATTTAAACGTAACCATATCAATAATCACATTATATATAATGATCTAAACAACACAAGTAAAAGGTTGAGATTGTCATAATAAATAAAATGCAAGATCACAGATTATTTAAGGAAATGAATGAAATTGGTAAATACCCAGCCAGACTCATTATTAAAAAAAGAGAAAAGACACAAATTACTGCTGTAAGGAATGAGAGAAAAGATATCCCTACAAATTCATACTGACATTAAAAGTATTATACGGGACTATCACAAACAAATTTATGCCACTAAAAATGACAACGTAGAGTGTATTTTGACATAATAAAAAATACTGTTTCCTCAAAATCTGGGTTTGCTATTGTTGGGATGTATGCATCCCTCCAAAATTCATATGTTGGAACCTAAGACTCCATGTGATCGTATAAAAAAGTGGGGCCTTTTAGGGGTGATTAAGTCATGAGGGCGCTTCCCTTATAGAAGGGCTCAGGGGAACTAGCTAGGCCCTTTTGCCTTTCTGCCTTCTGCCATGGAGGACACAGCAAGAAGGCCCTCACCAGACATTGAATGCTGGCAGCTCAATCTTGGACTTCCCAGACTTCAGAACTGTGAGAAAAAATGCCTGTTGTTTATAAGTTACCCAGTCTGTGGTATTTTGCTGTAGCAGCATAAATGGACTGACAGGGTCTGAACGTCAGGGTTGGTGTTGCAGTTAGAGTTTTCCAGAAACAGATACTTAGATGCAGTTGAGGGTGCAAGATGTTTGTTAGGGATCAACACCTGTAAAAGGGGTATGAAGAAGAATTGGGCCAATGGAGAAGTCAACAGCTGACGTAAGCCAAACAAAAGGTTGGATAATCCAGCAAATAGCTCTAGAATGAATATTGCCAATCGGAGTAGTCCCATGTCAAGCTCACTCAGTCACTAGATGTGAACTGCCCCAGGAAGGCCATAGCTTGGGCAGAGACTCTGCAGCTGAGGCACACCCTGAAGAAGCTGACAGCTACATCCGGTCTGCTGACTTCCCTCTTCAGAGCTGAGCAGGAAGCTCTTCCTTGAGGAGAGATATGGGCAGTGCATCTCTGTGTTCACCACAATACCCCACTTGTGCCACTTGGGTATGTTTCTCTATATATATCTGGGAAGCAGCTTCTACAGGACTCCAGTTGGCCTTTCCTCCTGAGGGAAAGCTTAGAAGAAGGAGGTAAGTGTTACAAACTAAAACCAATATTACCGCATTTGGTTTGAGGTTCACAATTGAGAGTTATCATCTCCCTCCTCTACTATCCATTCTAAATTCTCCCCACTCCTAGTTATCACCTCTGCTGCCTCAGTGGCTTAGCTAGTGGTATGACCCAGACCTTCCTCCTTGAGGGGCCTGATTCTCCATCATCATATCCTTCTTAGTCAGCGATTGCTGTATCTTTCTATTTACAGTCTTAACTGGGAAAGGTAGTATCTAGAAATCTTCAAATGGATCACTTGTGTTTTACATGCATTACTGTAGGGAAACAGCTCAACCATGGCACCTTGACAACCTTGAATGTATCTACACAGACCATGTAAGCAGTGCTCAATCTGTCTAACCCTAAACCCTGGAAGAACACTCTGTGATTCTCCAGGAACATGGCAAGAAAGCAGTCTAGTGAGGAGCTCTCATAAGGCTATTTCTCGTCAGCTTCTCTACCTTGTGGGAGGGTGCCATGAATCAGGTTCTCATCTACCTCCCTGGTTCCAGTGAAGCATGGGATTATCCACCTTGACCTCCTTAGGATACAGCTGCAGGTATAACACCACTTAGCTACACTCTAGAATTGTCTCCTCCACAACTGAGTGACCTTCCAGTCATGTCACCTGTCATTTGACACCTATGATTCAGTGTTGTCCTGTGGGATTAAGAATGTGGGGAGCTGACATGTCATCTTGCTTATGCTGTCTGTAAAGATAATGAAGATGTATATCCATTTGAGCATGTCGTCTCCTTACTGGCCAAATCTCTGACAGAGTAGCAAGGCAACCTAGCAGCTGTTTCTGCTCAGAGATTGCTTGACCCCCTGATCATTCCTCCCCATTTCCATTGTGTAACAGCAGCCCTACCTCCTCCTGATAATCAGGGTCAATCGATGGTGACTTTTCTTGTCTGCTGGTCCCTGGACACAAGGAGATCAAAATGGGCAGGTCACAGCCACAAATTGTAGTTAAGTACAAATCTTCTTTAATTCACTGGCTAGAGTGGTGATTCTCAATATGGGATGGTTTTGTCCCCAACGGAACATTTGGCAGTATCTGGAGACATTTTTGTTTGTCACAGTGGGAAGGGTGCCCTACTGGCATCTAATGGGTAGAAGCCAGGAATGCTATTAAATATCCTGATGCACGAAACAGCTCCCACAACAAAGAATTATCCAGCCCCAAATGTCAATAGTGGCAAGATTGAGAAATATTGGGCTAAAGTAAGCTCCCTTCAGGACCAGGACCTCTAACTCTAGAAAGTTCAGAATCACAGGGATGGCAAACACAAAGCCCATCAATATGTCATTGGAAGTGATGGTAAATGTGGCTATTCCTGCTTCTACTCCTTTGTTTCTGAACCCATATATTCTTCTTATTGAGGACATACATCATCTAAAGTTCTTTGATCCAATGAATACATTGCATTCTGGAGAACAGGAACCTATCCTCACAGAATATTGACTTTGAGTTGGTGCTTCAGCTGTTCTTCAGCAGGCAATTCCACTACTCTGTCAAAACATCAGTTTTCTGGGTGATGTTGTAAGGTATAGAACCAGTAGATTCCATCATCGTAGGCACACTTCTGTAAAATGAATACCCTCATCTAATGCAGTGTTATGTGGTATCACATGCCAATTGATCACATACTCTGTAAGATTTCAGATATCTATCAATGTTGACTGAGACCCTGTGGTTAAGAAAGGCAAACCTATACCAGGAATATATGTTCATTGCTGTGAAAACAAACTGCTGGTACATCCAGGATAGAAGTGGCTCACTGGGGTCAACTTGTCACCAAATGGTCAGCTGGACACCTGAAGAAATGGTGCCATGCCAGAAGCTCCATGTTTGCCTCACTTGCTGGCAGGTTGGAGATTCAGAGGTGACAGTAGCCAGATCAGTCTTGACAAATATAAGTCCACGCTGTTGTTTCCATATTTAGTCTCTGCCTCTGCCACTAAGACCACTTTGTTTATGCGGTCAACACACCAGCATTGAAATGGCTGGCTAATATCAATTGACCAAGTCATTTACTGTACTTGTTTTTTTTAGTCCCTCTTCCATGGTAGACACTCTCTGGTGATCATTAACATGTGACACAAAGATCTTCACACTTTGTAACCACTGCTATGTTTATCCACATTTCAGACTCTTTGTCTGCAATCTTTAAAGCTTTTTTCTTCCAGGTCCCTGACCAGTGAGCCAGGTAGTGTACCACTGCTCATAATTCTGCACATTGTCTTACCTTTAAAAAAATCATTATAAATATTTTTATTTTAAATGCTCAATAAACTGGAGGAGAGATTGAACATAGTAAGTAGAGACATGGGGAATATAAAATGAATCCAAATCAAACTTGTAGAAATGAGAGCTATTATACCTGAAATGAAATAACTGCTGTATTAGATTAATGATAGATTACCAATTGCAGAGGAAAAGATTAATGAACTTGAATACAGCGATAGAAAAATATTCAAAATGAAACAAGATTTTAAAAAGACTGAAAGATCAGAGTATCAGTGAATTGTAGGAAATTTTCAAGCAACCCAATATATGTGTATTTGGAGCCCATCCAAAGCAGAGGATTGGGTGGGAGTGGTGGCAGAAAAAAATATTTGAAGAAATAATGGCTGAGTTTTCTCCAAATTTAATGAAAAATATAAGCACACAGGTCTAAAGTCAATGAATTCACAGAACAAGGAACATGAAAACTACACCAAGCACATCATTTCAAGTTGCTTAGAAATAGTGTAAATAGAAAATCTTACAAGCAGCAATGGGGAAAAAAAAGCTATATAAAGGCACAATGGTAAGGTTGACATCAGATTTCTTGAAGGAACAAACCAGAAGACAGTAAAACGACATCTTTATAGAAATAAAAGAAAACACTCTCAATCTAGAATTGTATAGTCATCAAAATATTGCTCAAAAATATATATATAGACTTTCAGTCATACAAAAGCTGAAATAAACCATCACCAGCAGTTCTGCACTACAGAAAAAGGTCATCTTTTCTTCAAGTAGAATAAAAATGATAGTAGTTGAAAATATGAGTCCAGGGTTTGAACCCTGTGCTGGCCAGCCACCAAAAAAAAAAAAAAAAAAAAGAAAAGAAAAGAAATGAAAAAAGAAAGAAAGAACAAGACTGGAAGTGGTAACTACGTACGTGATTAAACATGTATGAATTTTTTCTTATTATTTAAATCTCTTTGAAAGATAACTGGCCATTTAAACAAAAACAGCAACAATGTGTTGTGGGGCTTATAACATGCATAAGCGAAATGTATGATAACAATACCATAAAGTTCTAAAGGGAGAAATCAATGTATACTATTGTAAAGTTTTTGTATAATATATGAAGTGGTATAATATAACTTGAAGGTAGATTGTTATGTTAAAGCTGTAAACTATAAACCAGTGGTTCTCAATCGGCAGTGCTTTTGACCCCCAGGGGACATTCAGCAACATCTGACATTTTCAGTTTCCAAAACTGGAGGGGTACTACTGGTGTCTATTGGACAGAGATCAAGGATGCTGTTAAACATTCTAAAATGTACAGGATATTCCCCAAAACAAATAATTACCTAGCCCAAAATGTCAACAATGCTGAGGTTGAAAAAACCTACTATAAACCCCAAGACAACATTGAAATAGAACCTTTCTTGCAGAAATTGACAGGTAGATCTGAACATTCATATGGAAATTCAAGGGATGCAGAAAAGAAAAAAAATCTTAAAAAAAAAGGAAAACAAAGTTGGAAAACTCACACTTCCCAATTTCACGACTTACTACAAAGCTATACTAATTACGTGTGGTAACTAAAAATGGCCATAGATCTAAATGTAAGAAAGAGGTAAAGCTACAAAACACTTGAAATAAAATATAGGAGTAAGTCTTAGAAAATCATTTCTTAGATATGACACCAAAAGCATATGCAACAAAAGAAAAAATATAAATTGGACTTCATCAAAATTAAAAACTTTTGTGCTTCAAAAAATACTATCAAAAGATTGAAAAGACAACCCAAAAATGGGACAATTTTTTTTTTTTGAAAAGCCTATATTTTATAAGGATCTAGTATCCAGAATGTGAGTATATAAAGAACTCTAACAAATCAATAGTCAAAAGACAATCCAATTTAAAAATGAGTAGAGGACTTGAATAGACATTTCATATACAAATTGCCAGTGAGCACATGAAAAACAATGTTCACCATCATTAATTATCAGGGAAATGCAAATCAAAAACACAGTAAGATACCACTGCACACCCAGTGGGTTAGCTGTAATAAAAAAATCACACGATAATAAGTGCTGACAAGGATGTGGAGATATTGGAATCCTCACACATTGCTAATGGGAATATAAAATGGTGCAGCTGCTTTGGAAAACAGTCTCACAATTCCTCAAAAAATTAAACATAAAGTTACCATATGACAGAATTTTTTCTCTCTCTCCTCTCTTCTCTCTCTGTACATGGGTATTTCAAAAAGATCATGGAAAAATAGAATTCTTTCCATGAACTTTCGAAGTACCCTTATACATATTTTTCCATAAACTTTTTGAGGATTCTGTGTGTGTGTGTTTATATATATATATACTTTTTTTCTGCTATAACAGAATACCACAGTATGAGTAATTTATAAAAAAATAGAAATTTATTGCTCACAGTTCTGGAGGTTGGGAAGTCCAAGAGCAAGGTATTGGCATTTGGTCTGATGAGGGCCTTCTTACTGCGTTCTCACAAGGCACCAGGCAGAAGGGAAGCTAACCAAATGCTGCATGAAGCCTCTTTTATGAGAACCTTAATGCCATTAATAAGGGAGCAGCTTTCACAGTCTAATCACCTCTTAAAGGTCCAACTCTCTCTATATATATATAACCTCATCCCCACTGCCTATTACCCCTCCCTCCAACTCCTGGTCTACTTTATGTCTTTGTACATTTGCCTCTTCTGGACACGTCATAAGAATGAAACCATACAACATGTGGCATTTTGTGTTTGGCTTATTTCATTTAGCATAGTGTTTGAAGTTCATCCATACTGTACCCTAAAATCAGTATTTTATTCCTTTTATGGCTGAATAATATACCACACTTTGTTTATCCATTCATCAGTTGACAGACATTTTATTTCTGCTCGTGGTTATTATGACTATTGCTGCTATGAATATTTGTATACATGTTTTTGTGTAGAAATATATTTTTAATTATCTTCGATGTATATCTAGGAGTGAAATTGCTGAATCCTACAATAAATCTATGTTTAACCTTTTTTTTTTTTTTTTTTCCTTTTTGTCTCTTTTTTCGTGACCGGCAACGGATCGCAACCCTCAGTGTCACGCCCGTACCGGGCCGGGACCGGCTACGGGATCGCAACCCTCGGTGTTGCACCCACACCTCGCTCAGCCAGTGAGCAGCCGGTCTGTATGTGGGATCCGACCTCTCGGCGGGAGCACCGCTGCACTCCCAAGCGGCGCACTGTAGCAGTGCGCCACTGGGCTGGCCAAAATCTATGTTTAACCTTTTGAAGAACTGCCAAACTGTTATTTTAAAGTGGTTTCACCATTTTACATTCCCTCTGGCAGTATATGAGAGTTCTACATCCTCAACAACACTTGTTGTTATTCATTTCTAAAAAATTATAGCCATCATAGTAGGTGTGAAATGGTTTCTTTTTTCCAGGTTTATTGAGGTGCGATTGACAAATAAAAACTATATATATTTAGGGTGTACAATGTTATGTTTTAATATATGTATACATTGTGAAATGATTGACACAATCAAGATAATCAACATATCCATCATTTCATGTAATTACCTGTGTGTGTGTGTGTGTGTGTGTGTGTGTGTGTGTGTGGTGAGAATATTTGAGATCTAATCTCTTAGCAAATTTCAAGTATGCAATGCACTATTATTAATTATAGTCACCATGCTGTACATTAGATCTCCAGTACTAATAATCTTGTATAACTGAATAGTCTTGTATAACTGAAGTATGGTATCTCCCATTTTCCTCCATGTCCCAGCCCCTGATAACTACCATTTTACTCTCTGTTACTATAAGTTCATCTTTTTTTAGATTCCACATATAACTGAGATCATGCAGTATTAGTCTTTCTGTGTCTGACTTATTTTGCTTAGCATAATGTCCTCAAGGTTCATCCATGTTGTTGCAAATGGCAGGATTTCCTTCTTTTAAAGGCTGGATAATATTCCATTGTATGTATATACCACATTTTCTTAATCCATTCATCTGTTGATGGACACTTGAGTTGTTTCTATATCTTGTGTATTGTGAATATTGCTTCAAAGAACATGAAAATGCACATATCTCTTAGAGATAGTAATTTTATTTTCTTTGAACATATATACTAAGAAGTAGAATTGTTGGATCATATGGTGGTTTTATTTTTAATTTTTTGAGGAACTTCTATACTCTTCCACAATGGTTGTACCAATTTACATTCCCACCAACCATTTACAAGAATTCTCCTTTCTCCACATCATCACCAACATTTATCTTTCTATTTTTTTAGTAGAAAAAAAATCAAATTGTGTATGTAATCACAAAAGACCCCAAATAGCTAAAGTAGTCTTTAGCAAAAAGAATAAAGCTGGAGGCATCATACTTCCTGATTTCAAACTATATTACAATGCTATAGTAATCAAAACAGTATGGTTACTGGCATAAAAACAGACACATAGACCACTGGAACAGAACAGAAAGCCCAGAAATAAACCCATGCATGCATGGTCAACTAATTTTTGACAAAGTAACCAAGAATACACAATGGGGAAAGGATAGACTCTTCAATAAATGGTGTTAGGTCAACTTGATATCCTCATGCAAAAAAAAAAAAATGAAATTGGACCCTTCTCTTACACTATACACAAAAATCATTTTAAAATAAAACTCTTAAATGTAAGACCTTATTGTGATTTTAAGTGGTAATTCCCTAGTGAATAATAATGTTGAGCATCATTTCACATGCTTATTGTCCATTTGTATATATCTTCTTTGGAAAAAATACCTATTTAAATTCTTTGTGGGAGTTGTGGTCAAGATGGCAGAGCAGTTGGTTCTTGGTGTTGCTTGCTCCCACAGAATGACCAATTTGCAACTATTAAGAAGCAATGACAGAAGGCCCAAGATCCGTACCAGAACAGGCAGGAACCACATGCCACAGGACTTCAGTCCAGCTTGCTCCCCACCACTTAGAGAGAGTTCAGAGCTTCTGGGCCCCCACACCCTGAGCCAGCCATGCTGGAAAAGGCAGGCAGTGCAGGACTGTCAGCTCAGGCTGGTCCCTGCCACTGGGAGAGACTTAAGAGCCTCAGGGCCCCCATGCCCTGAGCCAGCCATACTGGAGAAGGCAGGTGGGGTAGAACCTCCAGCCTAGGCCTGTCCCCACCCCCAGGAGAGACTTAAAAGCCTCTGGGACCCCATGCCCTGAGCCACCTGTCCCAGAAGAGGCAGGTGCTGTGGGAACCCCAGCCCAGGCTAGTTCCTGCTGCCCAGAATCGGCAGTCCCTTCAGGATCCAAGCCAGACAACAGGGTGAAATGAGTGGACTATGATACCCACTGCCACAATGGCAAACACCAAAGGAAAGATACCAGAAATATGAAAAAGCAAGAAAGTACATCAACACCAAAGGAAAATAATAGCTCTCAAGTGCTAGATCCTTTAGAACAGAAAGTCTTTGGAATGACTGACAAGGAATTTAGATTAACAATTCTAAGGAAACTAAATGATATACAAGAAAACTCAGGCAACACAATGAAATGAGAAAAAATATACAGGATCTGAAAGAAGAAAAGTGCAAAGAAATCAATGCCCAGAAAATGAATGTAGCAGAGCTTGTGGAGCTGAAGGATTCATTCAACGAAATAAAAACACAAAAGAGAGTTTAACCAGCAGAGTAGAACAAGCAGAAGAGAGAATTTCTGACCTTGAACACAGGCTGTTTGAATTAACACAGGCAGACAAGAAAAAAGAAAAAAGAATTTAAAAAGTTGAAGAAAATCTAAGAGAGATAACAGACAACCTTAAGCACTCGAACATTCGAGTCATGGGTATTCCAGAAGGGGAGGAAAAAGGAAACAGCATTGAAAACATATTCAATGAAATAATAGCAGAAAACTTCCAAGGTATAGGGAAAGTCAGAGATCTTCAGATTCAGGAAGCCCAAAGATCCCCAAACACATTCAACCCAAAAAGGTCCTCTCCAAGACATGTGATAATCAAACTGGCAAAACTCAAAGACAAAGAGAGAATCTTAAAAGCTGCAAGAGAGAGTCATCAAGTCATCTATAAGGGAGCCCAAATCAGAATGACATCAGACTTTTCATTACAAACCCTAAAAGCCAGAAAAGAATGGGATGACATATTCAAAACACTAAAGGACAAAAATTGCCAGCCAAGAATACTTTACCCATCATGGCTATCCTTTTGAAATGGAGGACAAAATAGTATATTTCTCAGACAAACAGAAACAGTGTGTGTTCACTACCACATGAACAACCCTACAAGATATTCTCAAGGAAGTACTGCATTTGATACCACAAAAACAACCATCACTGCCATGAATACTCAAGAAAGAACAATACTTAACAGAAAAATAAAAATGCTAACACAAGAGAAAAAAGTAGTTTATCTATCACCCCAAGGAACCAACAAAGACAGAAGACAAACAGAAAATTAGAAAGAAAGGAACAAAAGGTACTTAAAACATCTAAAAAAAATCAATAAAATGCTAGGAGTAGATCAACACCTTTCAATAATAACTCTAAATGTAAAGAGATTAAATTCCCCACTAAAAAGACACAGACTGATTGACTGGATTTAAAAGGTGGACCCAACAATATGCTGCCTTCAAGAGACTCACTGGACCTGTAAAGACACACATAGACTAAGAGTGAAAAGATGGAAAAAGATATATCATGCAAATAGAAATGAAAAATGAGCTGGAGTAGCTATTCTTATATCAGATGATATAGACTTTAAAGAGACAAAGAAGGCCACTATATAATGATAAAAGGATCTATCCACCAAGAAGACATATCATAAATATATATGCACACACTGTTGGAACAGCCAGATTTATAAAGAAAACACAATTAGATCTAAAGAATGAGATAGTCATTAACACCATAATAGCAGGGGACCTGAACACCCCACTCACATCATTGGACAGATCATCTAGGCAAAAAAAACAATAGAGAAACACAAGATCTAAACAACACTTTAGACCAATTGGACTTGGCAGATATGTACAGAACATTCCATCCAACAACCTCAGAATATTCATTCTTCTCATCAGCACAGGAACATTCTTCAGGATAGACCATATGTTAGGATGCTATGCAAGTCTCAACAAATTCAAAAACTTGGAATTATTCCATGTATTTTTTCAGATCACAATGGATTTAAATTAGAAATCAACAACAAATGAAACTCTGGAAACTATACAAACACATGGAAATTAAACAACATTCTACTTAATAACATACGGGTCCAAGAAGAAATTAAACAGGAAATCAAAAAATTTCTTGAAACTAATGAAAATAACGAAACATCATACCAAAACCTGTGGGATACTGCAAAAGCAGTATTATGGGGGAGATTTATCACATTAAATGCTTACTTCAGAAGAAAGGAAAGATAGCAAACAAGCAACCTAACACTTCACCTTAAAGATCTAGGAAAACAAGAACAATCCAAACCCAAAGTTAGTAGACAGAAAGAAATATTTAAGATTAGAGCAGAACGAAATGAAATAGAAACCTGAAAAACAATATAAAAGATCAATGAAACAAAAAGTTTGTTTTTTTGAAAGTTAAATAAAATCAATGAGCTTTTCGCAAGGTTAACTAAGAAAAGAAGAGAGAAGACCCAAATAACACAAATTAGAAATGAAAAAAAGTGATATTACAATTGACACCTCAGAAGTACAAGGAATCATTAGAGACTACTATAAACAACTATATGCCAACAAATTTGAAAATCTGGAGGAAATGGATAAATTTCTGGACACATACAAACTACCAAAACTGAGGCAAGAAGATATAGAAAACCTGAACAGACCAATAACAATAAAAGAGATTGAAGCTGTTATCAGAAGGCTCCCAACAAAGAAAAGCCCAGGACTGGATGGGTTCACTGCAGAATACTACCAAACCTTCAAAGAGGAACTGATACCAATTCTCTACAAACTGTTCCATAAGATTGAAACAGAGGCCATTCTCCCATATGCATTCTATGAGACAAGCATCACCCTGATACCAAAACCAGACAAAGATGCATCAAAAATAGAAAACAACAGGCCAATATCCTTGATGAATATAGATGCAAAAATCCTCAATAAAATATGAGCTAACAGAATACAGCAACACATACACAAAATTATACATCACGATGAAGTGGGATTCATTGCAGGGATGCAAGGTTGGTTCATCATAAGCAAATCAATAAATGTGATACACCACATCAATAAAAGTAAACACAAAGGCGATATGATCATATCTCTAGATGCTGAAAAAGCATTTGATAAAATTCAACATTCTTTCTTGATGAAGATTCTCTACAAGTTAGGCATAGACAGAAAGTATCTCAACATAATTAAAGGCATATATGATAAGCCCATTGCCAGTATCATCCTGAATGGGGACTAGCTATGCTTTCCCTCAAGAACAGGAACTAGAAAAAGATGCACACTCACAGGACTCCTATTCAACATAGTGTTGGAAGTACTAGCCAGAGCAATCAGAGAAGAGAAGGAAATAAAGAGCATTCAGATTGGAAAGGATGAAGTCAAACTGCCACTGTTTGCAGATGATATGATCCTATATATTGAACAGCCTAAAGCCTCCATAAAAAAACTCCTAGAGTTGATAAATGATTTCAGCAAATTTGCAGGATACAAAATCAATACACAAAAATCAGTAGCATTTCTATCCTCCAACAGTGAACATGCAGAAAAAGAAATCAAGAAAGCTAGCCCATTTACAATAGTCACCAAAAAGATAAAATTCTTAGGAATAAAGCTAACAAAGGATGTGAAAAATCTCTATGAAGAGAACTACAAACCACTGTTGAGAGAAATTAAAGAGGACACAAGAAGATGGAAAGATATCCCATGATCTGGGATTGGAAGAATTAGCATTGTGAAAATGTCCATATTACCCTAAGAGATCTACAGATTCAATGCAATCCCCATCAAAATTTCAGTGACATTTTTCTCAGAAGTGGAAAAAGCTATCCAGATATTTATATGGAATAAGAAAAGACCATGCATAGCCAAAGCAATCCTGAGCCAAAAAAAAAAAAAATGCTGGAGGCATAAAACTTCCTGACTTTAAACTATATTGCAAAGCTATAATAACCAAAACAGCATGGTACTGGTATAAGAACAGACACATGGATCAATGGAATAGAATAGAGAATGCAGAAATTAACCCGTATGCCTACAGCCATCTGATCTTTGACAAAGGCAGCAAGTCTACATATTGGGGAAGAGACTGCCTTTTTAACAGATGGTGCTGGGAAAACTGGATAGTCATATGTAGGAGGATGAAAGTAGATCTGTACCTTTCACCATATACCAAAATCAACTCAGAATGGATTAAAGAATTAAATATACATCCTGAAACAATAGAACTCCTTAAAGAAAATATAGAGGAAACACTCCAGGAAGTAGGGGTGGGTACAGACTTTATGAATAGGGCCATAAAGGCATAGGCAACTAAAGGAAAAATAAACAAATGGGATTATATCAAACTAAAAAGCTTCTGCACAGCAAAAGAAACAATCAACAGAGTAAATACACAACCAACAGAGTGGGAGAAAATATTTGCAAAATATACATCTGACAAAGGATTAATATACAGAATATACAAGGAACTCAAAAACTTTACAGCAAAAAAACAAATAACCCAATTAAAAAATGGGCAAAGGAGCTGAATAGGCATTTCTCAAAGGAAGATATATGAATGGCCAACAGACACACTGAAAAATGCTCAGCATCGCTTAGCATCCGGGAAATGCAAATCAAAACCAATTTGAGATACCATCTCACTCCAGTTAGGATGGCTAATATGCAAAAGGCTGGAAATGATAAGTGCTGGAGAGGTTGTGGAGAAAACGGAACTCTCATACACTGTTGGTAGGGCTGCAAAATGGTGCAGCTTTTATGGAAAATGGTATGGAGGTTCCTCAAACAATTACATATAGATCTACCATATGACCCAGCTATTCCACTGTTGGGAATATACCCAGAGGAATGGAAATCATCATGCCGAAGGGATACCTGTACTCCAATGTTTATTGCAGCACTATTTACAAGAGCCAAGAGCTGGAACCAGCCCAAATGTCCATCATCAGATGAGTGGATGTGGGAAATGTGGTATATCTACACAATGGAATACTACTCTGCTGTAAAAAAGAGTGAAATACTACCATTCAGATGGACTTAGAGAAAATTATATTAAGTGAAACAAGTCAGGCACAGAAAGAGAAATGCCACATGTTCTCACTTATTTGTGGGAGCTAGAAATAAATAAATAAACACAGAAACAAATAAGGAGGGGGAAGAAGACACAACAGTAGCAAAAATTCCTTGAACATTTTAAGTCAAGTGAACAGATATGATGTGTGTGGGGGGTTGTAGGGGAGGGGGTGGAGAGGAACGGGTAAAGGGGCATGAAAATCAACTACAATGTATATTGAGAAGTAAAATAAAATTTAAAAATAAATAAATAAATAAATTCTTTGCATATCTTTTATTGGGTTCTTTGTCTTCTTATTGTTGAGCTGTAAGGATTATATATGTGTGTGTGTGTGTGTGTGTGTGTGTGTGAATATAATACATGTATTCTGGGTACTAGTCCCTTATCAGATATATAATTTGCAAATATTTTCTCCCATTTTGTGGTTTGTGTTTTCACTTTCTTGATAGAGTCCTTCAAAGTACAAGAGTTTAATTTTGATGAAGTTTGATTTATCTACTTTTCTTTTGTCATTTGTGCTTTTGGTGTCATATTTAAGAAAGCATTGTTTAATCCAAGGTCACAGAAATTTATGCCTTTTTTTCCCTAAGAGTTTTATAGTTTTGTAAACACTTACATTTAGATCTTTTATACATTTTGGATTAATTTTTGTATATGATACGAGGTAGGGGTCCAAATTCATTCTTTTGCACAGTCATTGTCCCAGAACCATTTGTTGAAGAGACTATTCTTTGACCATTGAATGGCCTTAGCACCTTTTTCAAAAATCAATTTGCCAGAGATGTATGAGTTTATTTCTTGACTCTCAATTCCATTTCATTGATCTATATGTCTATCCCTATGACAGGACCACAGTGTGCTAATTACTCTATCTTTATAGTAAGTTTTTAAACTGGAAATTATGAGTCTTCTGGCTTTGTTCTCTTTTTTTCAAGGTTGTTTCGGCTATTTTGGGTCCCTTCCATTTCCATTTGAATTTTATGTTCACCTTGTCAATTCCTGGGGGGAAAAAAGGCAGTTGGAATTTTGAAAGGATTGTGGTGAATCTGTAGATCAATTTGGTGAGTAATGCCATTTTAACAATATTAATATTGTAATCCATGAATACAGTGTCTTGCCATTTATTTAGTTCTTTAACCTATATCAACAATAGTATGTAGTTTTCAGTGGATAAGTCTTGCATTTCTTTTGTTAATCTTTTCCTAAGTATTTTATTCTTTTTATGCTATTTTAAATGGAATTGTTTTGTTAATTTCACTTTTTAATTGTGCATTGCTAGTGTATGGAAAGACAACTGATTTTTGTGTACTGATATTCTATCTTGCAACCTTGGTGAACTTGTTCTTTAGCTCCAATAGTCTTTTAGTATATTCCTTAGGATTTACTGTATAGAAGATGGTGTCTTCAGTTGCAGGACTGGAAAGGAGGGTAAGAATGTCATCCTCATCCTGCTTCTCATTTATGAACATGTTTGTTCCTGATGGAAGTCAGGAACTCTTCTGGTTCAAGTTAACTGTTTTTATGAAGGTCATACCATTTTCTTCTGGAAAGAGCATGTTTTATGCAAGCTAGACTTCTAATGCAGAATTGAGTTGTAGAATTTTCTTTGATAAAGACAAAGCAGAATAAATCAAGGAGACTTCTCTCTCTCTCTCTCTCTCTCTTGTTCTCGCTCTTGCTCTTTTTCTCCACCACCTCCTTCTTCTGAGGAAAAAGTGTTGACAATACACTGGGGGAGCGGGTAAAAGGACTATTTCTTGGAGGTCTTAATGTTAACAGTTTGGAAATGTTTTAAGGTTCAGATGTAAGTGTAGAATTTGACAGGACACTATTTGACAAAATGTAGTGAGCATCTATTCTATCTGCCACTTGATATGCATTCGCCCTTCTTTGGTAGTATCACCCACCAGTTTTCCTCAGGGGGATCATCTCTCCCTGACTTTCAGTCCAGGCAGTCTGAGTGGTGTTGGTGTCACTCTAAGTTTCAGGGGTGGGCATGTGACTCAACCCTGTCCAATAAGAGAAGTTTCTCCCAGTGGTCACAGAGATTGATTCAAGGGTTGGCACAGGATCCAATTCAAGCCAATGGGAGACCCAGAATTTTTATTTTTTATTTGAACTTTCAGGGAAGAGCAGCTATGTTTTCAAGTGGACATTAGCTCTTAAGGATGTAGGCCTGAGGGGCTGGCCTGTGGCTCACTTGGGAGAGCGTGGTGCTGACAACACCAAGTCAAGAGTTAAGATCCCCTTACTAGTCATCTTTTTTTTTTTTTTTTAAAGGATATAGCCCTGGCAATATTGACAGCCATCTTGCCGATCTTGATTTGTGAAGCCTGAGAATAAAGACAGTGTGATGGAGAGGAGAATAGAGAGGTGGAGAGGGACTGGTTTCTAATGATATCTTTGAGCTCCTGGATCTGGTTATACTTGAAGCGAAACTATACCTGGACTTTAGGCTAATTGCAAGTTAGAAGGAAGAAGGGTTCAATTATGTGATTCAGTAAATTCTATTTTGTCCTTCAGTCAATTTGAATTTTTTATTCATTTGTTTGTTTTGTCACATGCAAGCAAAACTATTCCTCCAGCAAGATCAATCTAGAATTTAGTGGGTGAGAAAACATTTATGAGAAATTATCAACTTGTTCTGAGGCACATTTCTTTGTCTTGTTTAAAATTTAAATTAATTATAATTAGTTTTAACAGTTTTAAAAGCATACAGAACACACACACACACGAGTTCTAAATGATGTACCAAAGGATACCAGATTGGGAAAGTATGAAGGACAAAACCTGAAAAAGAAATGAATGCTAAACAATAGAGAAAAAAAGTTTCTATAATGGGAAAGCCTAATGCCTTTGACCCCACAGCCACAGAGCAGAGTATGTATGAAGATAAAATTGACCCAGTCACTGGAGTTGGTTCAGTAGATGGCTCCAGCACTGTAGCAGGTTCCAAGGGGTCTGCTCACAGAACCTCCACTTGCCAGTGATGCTAGATATCTTCTGTTTGCCCCTCCAGATGTCCTCTCCACCCTTCTTTACCCTGCTTCCTTCTTTGGGAGGCTGACCTGTATGGACCACATCAACAGGCTTTTTTTCCCCTGTGGCTTTTGGTTGGGTTTGACCAATGAGAATTACCAGCAGGAGATCAGAGAGATGGAAGAAAATTAAGTCACAGTATTTATTCTCCTGTTCTTCTCCCTGAAAGGTCATCTTGGTCTAGCTTACTGTTTCAACAAGGTCACCACTCTTCTCAAGGCAGTCAACTGTACATGACTCACTCCTGGGTTCTGGTAACCACTTCCTGCTCCTGTATCTTAGGGTCTAGGGAGGGTAAGAGTTCAGTTCCTACTAGGCTGGGTTACTGTGCTATTTGTGGTTCCCTACATCTATGTCCTTATAAGTAATCTCTCTATAAATAAACCCTCTTCCAATTATCCTATTTTGTCAAGTGTGCTATTTCTTGTTGGGACCCTGACTGATGTTATGGCCATCTAGGAACCTGCAAGGAAGTACATTCTGGACAGTAAGCTGCCGGACTGAGAGCCTATCATATCCTTCTTAAACCTTTTGGATCCACCTATCAGCCTGCAACTAAAGAACTTAGTGAAGTACTCTTTCAACTCCCCTTTCCTTGCTCTCTGCCTCCATCTATCCTATTCACCCTGTTTCCCCCCAATACACACACACACACAAATACCCAAGCCTCCATTTTCTGCCTGGATAAAAGCAGAGTGTAATTCTGTATGATTTGGTTAAATTAATTTATTTTGTATGAACATTTTCAGAGGAAGTCAGTAAAAAAAAAATGACTCTAATGAAAAACTTAGATGGGGAAAATATATTGGGATCACGAACTCCACCCCCCGACCCCCACCAATTCAAACCATGTCAGCCTAGGAGACCTTAGGCCAGGGCAGCTTCCTGCTACAGCTTAGCTTCTAAGTTGAATAAGGCACTGTGAATATTTCTCTTTAATTGCAATTGCCACTAGAGATTTGCTTTGGGAGAAAGTTTGTGGTTAGATGTGTACTGAAGTCACTTAGCCAGGCTTTCATCAAGCATTTACAAAGTTTCTGTTTGGATTTCATTCTGTCCCCCCACCTCAAAGTTTCTCTTAGTGTTCCTCTCCTACACAAACAGGACAATTTATACCAGGATTCAACCCTGATAAAGAAAGGAAAGCTGCTGTGACAAAGCAGGCTTCTGAGAAACCGGCACATGGAGACTGCAAAAGGATACATGCCCAGAAATGAAAAACCTTTTAGTTTCACCCTCCTGTGGCTAAACCTCAAGAGTCAAAAATAAAATAAAATAAAATAAAATTAAATTAAATTAAATTAAAAATAAGTGGGGGTCAGGGGAGAGAAGAAGGAAAACAGTCTTCAACTAATAGGTTGTCAATTGTCAAGTTTTCCACCCACATGTCTGCCCAATATTCTTGTGGGAAAATCAGTGATATGGTCTAGAAAGAGGAAATCATACATTTCTTTTTTATTTCAATTTATTGTTGTCAACAACTCCCCAAGACAATATAAATGTTTTCTACATGAAGATGCCCAGCAAATGGATGCCTAAGAAAGGTTACTGTAGGATAATGATTTCAGAGGGTGGAGTGTGCAAAATTATAACTGAAGGTCTTAGCATGGACAAAACCATGAAGGCATTTGGGAGTAGTATTTCTCATGGAAAATCAAGTAAAACCAAGTGCATTGCCACAGATGGTATACAAATCAAATCCTGGTACAGCACAGTATGAGGGACTTTTTAAATTAATCCACCAGAAGTTTACTGAACAGTTAGAATCTAACTTTAATGAATATATGATCATATCCAGTTCTGTATAATAAAGCTATTTTTTCATGTCCCAGCTGACAACCCGAACTATCTCAGCACTCTTCAGTAATTCTTTGTAATTGTGGACACAATGGGTCCCACCGAATGAGAAATAGTGCAAGACAAAAGATTCATAATTCCTTGTCTGTTTAATAGTCAACGTATTTAACAGGATAATGTATTATGTATAAAATATAGCACCAGTAGTTAAATTCCTGTGAAATGTTAACTATTTTAACTGAACTTTGACATATGTTTCAAAATGTTTGGGATTTCATATGTTGATTTTTAAAAAGATGGTACTTCCCGGCAAGCAGCAGCTCAGAGTAGAAAGAGCACTGGACCTGGAGTCAGATGCAATGTGGGTTGTTTTCTCTAAATGTTCTCTAATATCCTTTCCAGTTCTAATGTTCTATTATTTTTTACTACTAAATCTTGAGAGTTTGACTGAGGTAATTTTAAATGGTTTTAAAGTTGTTGTCTTTTTTATTTTGTTCTTTTTTTAAAGGTTAGTTTTGAAAATTGAATTTGTTAAGGAAATGGGTTGGGAGGAGATGGTTTTATTGGTTTTTCTATATTCCTGATATTTTCTATCACTTGGTAATTGCGGTCAGCCTCCCTCTACTCTGTCGATAAGACTTGGAAGATGTCTGGGAAGGAGGTTCTAAAGAGCAACAGCAGTTTTTTCTGCCGCAAAGCCAAGAGAAAAACACTATGTTAGGGACTAGATTGGTGTGGTGTGTTTACATAACTGGGTTAAATTGTCAAGATTACATAGTTTACAATTTCTTAAGCGAGTTCACTTAGCCAAATGTTGCTTTTGTTCTCAACTTTCCTTCTCCCCAAACCTACATGTGTTTACATCTCCACATCAATGTCTGACCAGTAGAAATCACAAGCCTAAAATGTCCAAAATTGATCTCAATATCTTTCTCTTCAAGCTTGCTTCTCTCTTGTATTCCCAGTCTTGATCGACAATGTCGCCTCTCACTGGTTCTAGCCAAGCTCAAAACCTTGGAGTCATTTTTGACTCCTTTTTCTCCCTCTTTCCCAATTCCCCAGTCTTGTCCCTCTCCAATCTACCCTTCACTTTGTGGTAGCCAAAGTGCTCTTTCTAAAATGCAGATTTGATCACAGAGATTCCCTGAATAAAATGCTTTAACTTCTTTTCACCTACTGGGTAAAACCCAGAGTCTTCTTTTGCTCCCTGAATACCTTTCTAGCCCAGTCTCCAGTCACTCCCTGCCATTCCCACTCCCTGCCATGCCTTTGAGCCCATTACACTCCAGTTAAATGAACTGATGATAGTTAATCAAATACATCATGGTCTTTTCATGATCATGGCTTTGCATGTGAAATTTCTTCTGCTACTTTCTCAGGTTGAGATAGTTATTTTTCTTGATGTTCCCATAGCATTTCCGCATTCTAGTTTTATAATTCTTGTCATACTATATTGTAGTTAGTTCTCCACTTGTTTGTCTTCACTATCAAACTGCCAGTTTCCTATTTGGGGAGAAAGGAAACATTGTAGAGGAGATTCAGACTCTGGATGCTTCTAGGTGGCATATAAGCTTGCTTTGGACCCTGAGACACTGTTATTCATCGATGCTTGACTTCTGTTTTTGTCCCAGCCCTCCCCCTGGTGGAGGTGTAAAGAATCAGTAGAATGGTCACATGGCCAAAGATAAGGCAAAGTGACCTGGCTGATCCACAACCTGGTTAAACATGTGCCTCATGTCATTTTCAAAGTAAATGCAAAACTGACTAATGAGCCTTGGCTTTAGGATGACCTGGGAGGAGCTTTCTGTCTTGCCATGTATTAGTTGGTAGACCCTGATTTCAATCCCCAAAGCTGTAGCTGGGGATCAACACACCCATCCCTGATGGTGTCAAACAGCATCACATGACTGTCAAATAGCCCAGGAAGAATTAGGTGGTGGAGATCCTCTTCCACGTATTCTCCTCTGCCTGAAGCTAACACAAAACTATTTGCAGGAATGTTTTCCTTTGGATGATTACACCATAGGGCAAGGAATCAAACACCAATCACATTCACATGCTAAGTGTTCTCCCTAATTGCAGTGGACCCCACCTCCCAAAAAAGTCACAGGGAAGGTCTTCATCTCTATCCCAGAACAATATCCATTTAGCACTGCTTTCTGTCCCAGTTGAAGATAACCTAGACTTTGAATTAGTATTTAGTTGCCTGTGGGAGGCAGCTAGTGTCTGAAGCACCCCTGGATATGGAGTTCCATAGGCATAGTGGCCTCAGGTGTACTCTGGGTTGGTTTGAGAGGTGTTTCCCAGGGAAGGACCTTGCCAGGTGGGTTTTTTAAAAAAAGGGATAGATTATCAGCCTGGTTGGGAGGAATCTCACCTCTAAAACCAACAAAATTTTAGAAATTTTGTTGAATTTATAATCATCATAGAAATTCTCCATCATGGCTATGGTGAATTTTATCAACTACTATGTTTACAATACAGTGAGACTTCTAGCAGCAAGAATGGGTTTTAGTTTTAAGTGGAGGGAAAGGAAATTAATAGAATCTATTTGTCTTCAGGAGAGACTACCTTTAAAAAATCAGCTCCCACAATGTCATTTTATATACATGTCAAAGGCAAGGAAAGATGATCTGCTGTCTTAGGCATCCATCTGGCTGTGTCCTCATTAAAGGAAGAAGAATTCAGGTGCTACCAAGGATAACATGAAATAAAACAGAAACAGAACTGGTGGG